>NC_056436.1:13274307-13296807 GCF_018296145.1 Oncorhynchus tshawytscha | reverse complement strand
AAGCATGCAGAGTCAGACAGTGGGAGAGGAGAGGTGAGGGTTGTGCTGGCCATCCGGCCACTCATACACACAGGTGCTTATAATTTACTCTGTGTGATTAATCCCTGTTGTGTTTGGAGGTGACGTCTTCTTTAATGGATCTGTCCATCTTATTCCTCCTTCAACATTGTGGACAATCCGGTTGTGGCATGCTGGATGTCATCTAGATGTGTTCACACACCATCATAAACAAGTCTTAGAGCACACATTCATCTAGGAAGACTTGTGTGTATTGAGATGTAACACACATGAGTGTTCCAAGTCCTCGTTTATACTCTCTCTCACCACACACACACACACACACACACACACACACACACACACACGGCAGGTAGCCTAGTGGTTAGAGCATCGGGCCAGTAACTGAAAGGTTGCTGGATCGAATCCCCTACTTCACAAGGTAAAAATCCTGAGCAAGGCAGTTAACCTACTGTTCCCGGGGGCGCTGTGGATGTCGATTAAGGCAGCCCCCCGCACCTCTCTGATTCGGAGGGGTTAAATGCAGAAGACACGTTTCAGTTGAATCCATTCAGTTGTACAACTGACTAGGTATCCCCCTTTCACCCCTACACAGAGGCGGTATGTTGTCTTTGTGTGTCGGGCGGTGGGGCAGCAGGCTGGTCGTTGGAGCTGTAAATCAGTGCTCTTCGTGATGGAATTCTGATGGACAGGAAGCTAATGTGTCCCTGGTGTGTCATTATAGCCAACCTCCCTGATCGCCTGTCTGCCTGCTGCTGATCCATCCTGTTGCTCTGCTCCCCTCATCGAGAGAGAGAGAGAGAGAGAGAGAGAGAGAGAGAGAGAGAGAGAGAGAGAGAGAGAGAGAGAGAGAGAGAGAGAGAGAGAGAGAGAGAGAGAGAGAGAGAGAGAGAGAGAGAGAGACACAGACGTATGGACGGACACACACACACAGAGTGAGCCATCCCGGGCAGCTGCCTGCTGGAGACCAGAGAGGGACATGTTGAACTTAATCTCCAACATCTGTCTAAGCAGAGCAGGCACAACAAACAGCTATAGCCACCCTCACTACAACTACTACCACCACCCTCACATCACCACCTTATCTACCCCCACTAATACCACCACCACTACAGTTACCACCTCTACCACTACTACCACCACTACAGTATCACCACCATCACCACCAACAGAATACCACCACCACTACTACTACCACCACCACTACCCTCATACCACTAACCTCACACCGCTAACACCATCACTACTACCACTAACCGCACACCGCTAACACCATCACTACTACCACTAACCGCACACCGCTAACACCACCACTACTACCACTAACCTCACACCACTAACACCACCACTACTACCACTAACCTCACACCGCTAACACCACCACTACTACCACTAACCTCACACTACTAACACCACCACTACTACCACTAACCTCACACCACTAACACCACCACTACTACCACTAACCTCACACTACTAACACCACCACTACTACCACTAACCTCACACCACTAACACCACCACTACTACCACTAACCTCACACCGCTAACACCACCACTACTACCACTAACCTCACAGCACTAACACCACCACTACTACCACTAACCTCACACTACTAACACCACCACTACTACCACTAACCTCACACTACTAACACCACCACTACTACCACTAACCTCACACCACTAACACCACCACTACTACCACTAACCTCACACTACTAACACCACCACTACTACCACTAACCTCACAGCACTAACACCACCACTACTACCACTAACCTCACACTACTAACACCACCACTACTACCACTAACCTCACAGCACTAACACCACCACTACTACCACTAACCTCACAGCACTAACACCACCACTACTACCACTAACCTCACAGCACTAACACCACCACTACTACCACTAACCTCACACCACTAACACCACCACTACTACCACTAACCTCACACTACTAACACCACCACTACTACCACTAACCTCACACCACTAACACCACCACTACTACCACTAACCTCACAGCACTAACACCACCACTACTACCACTAACCTCACAGCACTAACACCACCACTACTACCACTAACCTCACAGCACTAACACCACCACTACTACCACTAACCTCACACTACTAACACCACCACTACTACCACTAACCTCACACCACTAACACCACCACTACTACCACTAACCTCACACCACTAACACCACCACTACTACCACTAACCTCACACCACTAACACCACCACTACTACCACTAACCTCACACCACTAACACCACCACTACTACCACTAACCTCACACCACTAACACCACCTCTACCACCACTACCCTCACACCACCACCACTACTACCAGTACCACTAACCTCACACCACCACCACTACTACCTGTACCACTAACCTCACACCACCACCACTACTACCTGTACCACTAACCTCACACCACCACCACTACTACCTGTACCACTAACCTCACACCACCACCACTACTACCTGTACCACTAACCTCACACCACCACCACTACTACCAGTACCACTAACCTCACACCACCACCACTACTACCTGTACCACTAACCTCACACCACCACCACTACTACCAGTACCACTAACCTCACACCACCACCACTACTACCAGTACCACTACCCTCACACCACCACCACTACTACCAGTACCACTACCCTCACACCACCACTACCCTCACACCCCCACCACTACTACCAGTACCACTACCCTCACACCACCACCACTACTACCAGTACCACTACCCTCACACCACCACCACCCTCACACCACCACCACCACTACCAACACCACCACCACTACCCTCACACCACTACCACCACTACTACCACCACGACCACCAGTAACCTCACATCACCACCACTTCCACCACTACTACAACTACCACCACCACCACTATTTACACCACAACGACCACCACTATCACCACCACTATTTCCACCACCACTACCACCACCACCCTCATACCACCACCACTACCACCACTACAGTACCCTCACACCACCACCACCACTACCCTCACACCACTACCACCATTACTACCACCACTACCAGCACCACTACCCTCACACCACCACTACTACCACCACTACAATCACCACTACAACCACTACTACAACCCCTACCACCACTACTACAACCACCACCACTATTATCAAAACCACTACTACTACCACCACCACTACCACCATTACTCTCACACCACTACCACCACCACCACCCAAACCCTTACACACCACCACCTATACCACCACTACTACCATCACTACCACCACCACTGGCACTACTACCCTCATACTACCACCACTTCTACCATCACTACCACCACCACTGGCACTACTACCCTCATACTACCACCACTACTACCACCACTACTACCATCACTACCACCACCACTGGCACTACTACCACTGCCTACTACCCTCATACTACCACCACTACTACCACCACCACCACCACTCTCTCTCTTACCCTCTCCCACCCTGATTTCCCCTCACACCCCTACCACTTTCTCTTCTGTCACCCCACACTCCCACTCAGCCCTCTAACTCCTCCTACCTTCACACTACTGTTGTCCCAATCACTGCCCTCTATGATAACCTTCTTCCTCTGCTCTTAGATGTTGATTTCTGGGCAGGCGGGCGGGTGGGTCGACAGGCGAGCGGGTGGGTCGACAGGCGGGCGGGTCGACAGGCACACTGACACACACACAACATGACACACATACCATGACACACACACCATGACACACACACACCATGACACACACAACATGACACACACACCATGACACACCCACCATGACACACACACCATGACACACACAACATGACACACCCACCATGACACACCCACCATGACACACACTTTGTCACTCTACCCCCTGCCAGGGACTGTTAATTACCTTGATTTAAATAATGCCTATAAATCACCCCCACAACACAGAGCACTCTGCTGATTGGATAATTATTGGATTAAACCACTGCCGTATGTAACATAATCACACACTCTCATCAGGTCTAAACCACCAGCGTGCACACGGAGCTGACTTATGTAATGTTTGGGGAAAAAGCTGGAGAGAAAGAACAATGGAGGGAACTCTCTCTTTTTCTCCTCTCTCTCTCTCTCTCTTCTTATTTTCTCTAGGGGAAAGTCAGAGGGAATAGCATGTTTTCTCTCTCACTCTCAGTCTCTCTCACTCTCATTCTCTCTCAGACCTAGACCATTGTTAGCAGCAAGCCCTGCTGCTGTGTTTGTATGGGGAGTCTGTTTTTTTTCTTCTGAGTGGTGAAACATGTTGGGACTGTGTTTGTATGGGTGGTGAAACATGTTGGGACTGTGTTTGTATGGGTGGTGAAACATGTTGGGACTGTGTTTGTATGGGTGGTGAAACATGTTGGGACTGTGTTTGTATGGGTGGTGAAACATGTTGGGACTGTGTTTGTATGGGTGGTGAAACATGTTGGGACTGTGTTTGTATGGGTGGTGAAACATGTTGGGACTGTGTTTGTATGGGTGGTGAAACATGTTGGGACTGTGTTTGTATGGGTGGTGAAACATGTTGGGACTGTGTTTGTATGGGTGGTGAAACATGTTGGGACTGTGTTTGTATGGGTGGTGAAACATGTTGGGACTGTGTTTGTATGGGTGGTGAAACATGTTGGGACTGTGTTTGTGGGTGGTTGTTGGGACTGTGTTTGTATGGGTGGTGAAACATGTTGGGACTGTGTTTGTATGGGTGGTGAAACATGTTGGGACTGTGTTTGTATGGGTGGTGAAACATGTTGGGACTGTGTTTGTATGGGTGGTGAAACATGTTGGGACTGTGTTTGTATGGGTGGTGAAACATGTTGTGACTGTGTTTGTATGGGTGGTGAAACATGTTGGGACTGTGTTTGTATGGGTGGTGAAACATGTTGGGACTGTGTTTGTATGGGTGGTGAAACATGTTGTGACTGTGTTTGGCCAGTGATGGCTGACTGCATTTACACTTCAGTAATAGCTTCCTGCCTCTGACTCTCACACTAAAGGCAGGAGGGTAGCCCCACCAGTGGATCTGTAATGTATTGTACTAGAGGATCGGTCTCCTTCCAGGATGGATGTGGTAGGTCCCCAGGGCTCTCAGGTAGGCTCCAGGGCTGCAGTGAGCCCCTGGCCCCAGATTGAGTAAAGGTGAGCTGGGGAGCTGGCAGGGATGGCTCTCAGAGTCACCCAGAACCTCTGATCAGGTTTTTGGGTCTGGTTGCATAGGCATATCCTTCTGAAAACCCATTTTAACCATACCAGCCATGTGATGCTCTCTCCAAGCTGCTAAGATAATGTACTGTTAATGTCTGTTTGTCTGTTAATGTCTGTCTGTCTGTCTGTTAATATATGTCTGTTAATGTCTGTCTCTTTGTTAATGTCTGTTTGTCTGTTAATGTCTGTCTGTCTGTCTGTTAATATATGTCTGTTAATGTCTGTCTGTCTGTTAATGTATGTCTGTTAATGTCTGTGTCACGAATACCACCGAAGGTGGCTCCCCTTCCTGTTCAGGTGGCGCTCGCCGGTCATCGTCGCCGGTCTACTAGCTGCCACCGATCCCTTTTTCCTTTTCGTTTGTTTTTGTCTAATTGTTTTCACCTGTTCCTTGTTGGGGTTTTGGGATGGGTGTTATTTAAGTTCATTTAGCCCGCTGGTGTTTGTGCGGGCTTGTGGTTATTTTACGTTAGTGGTGTTTGTGTACTTTGGGTTTTCGCTGTCCGGTATTTTGGTAACAGTGGTTTTGGGTTTGTTGCGCCTGTGTTTTGGGCTTCACCCATGTTTGTACCTGTTACTGTGCTTGAGGACATTAAAGCGTTTTTTCCGTCTACCTTCTGCTCTCTGCGTCTGACTCCACACCCATCACTCTCCCGTCGTTACAGAAGCCCGCACCACTATATGGAGTCAGCAGGAGCAGCGACCACCCCTCTCCACACGATGGAGGAGAGTCCTTCATCATACGTCCACCCTCCATCGCATCAGATCAGCGATGGATCAAATGATGGAGAGGATGGATCGTTGGGAGAGGAGTGGGCTCCCTACTACCCCACCTACCCTCCCACCAGCAACTCTATCATCTCCTCCAGCGGGATCCGGTGCCAGCGCTCTGCGCATCACGCCTCCGAGGGAGTACGATGGAGCGGCGGCGGGGTGCCAGGGATTTCTGCTACAGCTAGAGCTTTACCTGGCCACCGTCCGGCCCGGCTCCCTCGGACGAGGAGAGCGTGAGTGTCCTCGTCTCCTGCCTGAAGAGTAGAGCCCTGGAGTGGGTGAATGCCGTCTGGAACGGGCCCGACTCAGCAAAGGGCCACTACCCTGAGCTCACCCGCCGTTTCCGGGCGTGTTCGATCATCCTCCGGAGGGCCGAGCAGCAGGTGAGAGGTTGTTCCATCTCCGGCAGGGGACGAGGAGCGCGCAGGACTTTGCGCTGGAATTCCGGGCCTTGGCCGCTGGAGCGGTGTGGAACGACAGGGCCACTCTACTAACCCTACTAACTCTAACCCTACTAACCCTAACCCTTCTAACCATAACTCCACTAACCCTAACTCTACTAACCCTACTAACCCTAACCCTACTAGCCCTACTAACCCTAACTCTACTAACCATAACTCTACTAACCCTACTAACCCTAACCCTACTAACCCTTCTAACCCTAACCCTACTTACCCTACTAACCCAAACCCTATTAACCCAACTAACACTACTAACCCTACTAACTCTAACACTACTAACCCTACTAACCCTACTAACCCTACTTACCCTACTAACTCTAACTCTACTAACCCTACTAACCCTACTAACTCTACTAACCCTACTAACACTACTAACCCTAACTCTACTAACCCTACTAACCCTAACTCTAATAACCCTACTAACTCTAACCCTACTAACCCTACTAACTCTACTAACCCTACTAACCCTACTAACTCTAACGCTACTAACCCTACTAACTCTAACTCTACTAACCCTACCAACCCTAACACTACTAACCCTACTAACTCTAACTCTACGAACCCTACTAACTCTAACTCTACTAACCCTACTAACTCTAACTCTACTAACACTACTAACTCTAACTCTACTAACCCTACTAACTCCACTAACCATAACTCTACTAACCCTTCTAACCATAAATCTACTAACCCTTCTAACCCTAACTCTACTAACCCTACCAACCCTAACCCTACTAACCCTTCTAAACATAACTCTACTAACCCTTCTAACCATAACTCTACTAACCCTTCTAACCATAACTCTACTAACCCTACTAACCCTAACTCTACTAACCCTACTAACACTACTAACCCTACTAACTCTAACCCTACTAACACTACTAACCCTACTAACCCGACTAACTCTAACCCTACTAACCCTACTAACTCTAACCCTACTAACACTACTAACACTACTAACCCTACTAACCCTACTAACTCTAACCCTACTAACACTACTAACCCTACTAACCCTACTAATTCTAACCCTACTAACACTACTAACCCTACTAACTCTAACCCTACCAACCCTTCTAACTCTAACCCTACTAACACTACTAACCCTACTAACACTACTAACCCTACTAACACTACTAACCCTACTAACTCTAACCCTACTAACACTACTAACCCTAACTCTACTAACCCTAACCCTACTAACCCTAACTCTACCAACCCTACTAACTCTAACCCTACTAACCCTAACCCTTCTAACCCTAACTCTACTAACCCTACTAACCCTAACCCTATTAACACTACTAACCCTACTAACTCTAACACTACTAACCCTAACTCTACTAACCCTAACCCTACTAACCCTAACTCTACCAACCCTACTAACTCTAGCCCTACTAACCCTAACTCTACTAACCCTACTAATCCTTCTAACCCTAACCTACTAGCCCTACTAACCCTAACTCTACTAACCCTACTAACTCTAACCCTACTGACTCTAACCCTACTAACCCTAACTCTACCAACCCTACTAACTCTAACCCTACTAACCCTAACTCTTCTAACCCTAACCCTACTAACCCTTCTAACTCTAATCCTACTAACTCTAACACTACTAACCCTAACTTTACTAACCCTTCTAACTCTAACCTACTAACTCTAACCCTACTAGCACTACTAACCCTAACTCTACTAACCCTAACCCTACTAGCCCTACTAACCCTAACTCTACTAACCCTACTAACCCTAACCCTACTAACCCTACTAACTCTAACCCTACTAACCCTACTAACTCTAACCCTACTAACCCTACTAACCCTAACTCTACTAACCCAACTAACCCTATTAACTCTAACCCTACTAACCCTAACTATATTAACCCTACTAAGCCTACTAACTCTAGCTCTACTAACCCTACTAACCCTACTAACCCTACTAACCCTACTAACCCTACTAACCCTACTAACCCTACGAACTCTACTAACCCTACTAACTCTACTAACCCTAACTCTACTAACCCTAACCCTACTAACCCTTCTAACTCTAACCTACTAACTCCAACCCTACTAAAACTACTAACCCTAACTCTACTAACCCTAACCCTACTAGCCCTAGTAACCCTAACTCTACTAACCCTACTAACCCTAACCCTACTAACCCTACTAACCCTACTAACTCTAACCCTACTAACCCTACTAACTCTAACTCTACTAACCCAACTAACCCTACTAACTCTAACTCTACTAACCCTACTAACCCTAACTATACTAACCCTACTAACCCTACTAACTCTAGCTCTACTAACCCTACTAACCCTACTAACACTAACTCTACTAACCCTACTAACCCTACTAACCCTACTAACCCTACTAACTCTACTAACCCTAACTCTACTAACCCTAACCCTAGTAACCCTAACCCTACTAACCCTAACTCTACTAACCCTAACCCTACTAACCCTAACTCTACTAACCCTAACTCTACGAACCCTAACCCTACTAACCCTACTAACTCTACTAACCCTACTAACCCTACTAACCCTAACTCTACTAACCCTAACCCTACTAACCCTAACCCTACTAACCCTAACCCTACTAACTCTACTAACCCTAACTCTACTAACCCTAACCCTACTAACTCTACTAACCCTAACTCTACTAACCCTAACCCTAACTCTACTAACTCTACTAACCCTAACTCTACTAACCCTAACCCTACTAACCCTAACCCTACTAACCCTAACTCTACTAACCCTAACTCTACTAACCCTAACTCTACTAACCCTAACTCTACTAACCCTAACCCTACTAACCCTAACTCTACTAACCCTAACTCTACCCATAATCACACCCATTATCAGCTTTTATGGACTCAGGTGAGCTTCTGAGAGAAAGTGGACTGGGCTCTCTTCTCTTCGGTCTAGAAGCTGGCTCTCCAGTCAGTTAGCGGCACAAAGAGAACTGACCAGAGAGGTGGTGTGAACGTTGCTATACCTCTCCGTTTCTCTCTCCACTGTGTATCGTCTTATTGTGCAATGAGACATTATCTCTCTAAAAGTGGCCTTTTATCCATCTTTTTACTATGTTAGGTCTCTCTCTATATATAGGATATATATACGTATATATATATATCCTATCTTTCTACTCATCTCTCTGTCCACTAGGTGACAGTAATGACACAGTTCGTCTCCTGATGGATGGAATCCCTGTCCAACAAACACACACGTACACACACACACACACAGGCACTACAGAGGGTAGTCCGTACGTCACAGTACATCACTGGGGCCAAGCTACCTGCCATCCAGGACCTCTATTCCACGCAGTGTCAGAGGAAGGCCCAAAAATGGTCAAAGACTCCAGCCACCCAAACAATAGAAGGTTATTATTTCTGCACGGCAAGCGGTACCGATGCACCAGCAGGACCCTGAACAGCTTCTACCCTCAAGCCCTAAGACTGTTAAATAGTTAGTTAAATAGTTAACCAATAATTACCCGGACTATCTGCATTGATAATTTTGGTACTAACACTTTTGACTCATCACATACACTGCTGCTAGTGTTTATTATCTGTGCTGTTGCCTAGTCACTTTACCCGTACCAAAATGTACATATCTACCTAAATTACCTCGTACCCCTGCATGTCGACTTGGTACTGGTACTCCCTGTATATAGCCAAGTTATCGTTACTCATATTTTTCTCTCTGCATTGTTGGGAAGGGCCCATAAGTAAATTTGAGCATGTAATCAAATTTGATTTGATTTGACACACACACACATACACCACAGGAGGTTGGTGGCACCTTAATTGGGGGGGGCTCGTGGTAATGGCTGGAGCGTAATTAGTCCAATGGTAACAAATACGTCAAACACATGGTTTCCATGGTTTCCAGGCATTTGATGCCATTCCATTTCCTCTGTTTCGGCCATTATTATGAGCCGTCCTCCCCTAAACAGCCTCCAGTGACACACACCCATGTATGGCTCAAATTAAGCATGTGCCAGCCAACAGATTCATAACCCAGGGCCTTTTCTGCTGACTGGCCGATGGACAGGAAATCAAGTATGGCAATGGTTGCAATAATTGTATTGTATTTAAAATTACATTTCTATGGAACTATAAATGTAGGTGGGATACATACTTGGTCATAGCCTGTTGGTGTGACAGGAACTACTGTTTGAGGTTTAGCACCATTGTTGTTATCTTGGTTTTAAAGGGTTCCTAAATGGTCTAGTCATTGTGATACTGTTGATCTTTGGTGACACTGATGCTATGGACTAATCCTGAAAAGAACCACTATTGTCTCTCTCTCTCTGTGTGTGTGTGTGTGTGTGTGTGTGTTAAGGGTTCTGGCTGGCTGGGTTTACTGAATGACATCTCATTTGTTTGGTGAGGAGCTGAGCCTCTACTGTTTACTCATTATGTTGTATTATGGTAATGTGACCAGTTTAGATAAGGAAAGAATTAGACTTCAGTGACTGATTTAGTAGATTGTTTCAGTGAAACGGACCTCCATGTGCTGCTAACAGTTTAGCTTCTTCCACTGTCCCTGTTCCCATAGCAAGCTCAAACCAGTGGTTCTCTGCTCGCAGACACACGTGACCGCTCTCCTTGGCAACGTACTAAGCGTTTGAGCTAAAGGATCCAATTGTATAGCCCCATTGGTGACATTTCAAGCTAGCTGTGGAGTGAGTTTACAGCACGTTCTTACCTCAATTTGTAACATGCTGTAATCCAATATTGAAGGTCATTTCTTTACCAGTACATACAGTTGAAGTCGGAAGTTTACATAGATGACACTCATAGGACTTCATGTTACACAATACATGTATGTTTTGTTTAATAAAGTTCATATTTATATCCAAACATCTTAGTTTACATTGGCGCGTTATGTTCAGTAGTTCCAAAACATCCGGTGATTTTGCAGAGAGCCACTTCAATTTACAGAAATACTCATAATACACATTGATAAAAGATACAACTGTTATGCATGGAATTTTAGATCCACTTCTCTTTAATGCAACCGCTGTGTCAGATTTCAAAAAAACCTTACGGAAAAAGCACACCATGCAATAATCTGAGTACAGTGCTCAGACAACAAAACACGCCATACAGATATCCGCCATGTTGAGGAGTCAACTGAAGTCAGAAATAACATTATAAATATTAAATTACCTTTGATGATCGTCATCAGAATGCACTCCCTGGAATCCCAATAAATGTTTGATTTGTTCGATAAAGTCCATCATTTCTGTCCAATTACCTCCTTTTTGTTCACGCGTTTAGTACACATTCCAAACTCACGACACGAGGGCAAGTCCAGGTGAAAGTTCAGACAAGAAGTAATATTACAGTTCGTGGAAACATGTCAAACGAAGTATAGAATCAATCTTTCTAATGTTTTTATCATAAATCTTCAATAATGTTTCAACCGGAGAATTCCTTTGTCTGTAGAAATGCAATGGAACAGAGCTAACTCTCATGTGAGCGCACGTGATCAGCTCATGCCACTCTGGCAGAGCCCTGACTCATTCAGCTCTTATTATTCCTCACCTGACAGTAGAATCCTCAAACAAGGTTCTAAAGACTGTTGACATCTAGTGGAAGCCTTAGGAAGTGCAATATGACCCCATAGACACTGTATATTGGATAGGCAAACCTACAAACCTCAGATTTCCCACTTCCTGGTTGGATTTTTTCTCAGTTTTTTTGCCTGCCATATGAGTTCTGTTATACTCACAGATATCATTCAAACACTTTTAGAAACTTCAGAGTGTTTCCTATTCAAATCTACCAATAATATGCATACATTAGGAACTGGGCCTGAGTAGAAGGAAATTTACTCTGGGCACCTTGTTCATCCAAGCTACTCAATACTGCCCCCAGCCATAAGAAGTTTTAAGATGAGAGAGTGCATTGGTCATCGGGAGACAAACGATCCAAATGAAGCATGCATTGGTCAGAAAAAAACCTGATTCAAACGCTACGAGTTCACAAACATTTTTTTACTTATATAATAATTTTCTGCCTTATTCCGAATATACCTGTTGTTGTGACAGAATTGATGTGTCCTTTCCTTCAGCCTATCACATTTTTCTGCATGTAACTGTATATGACATTGATCAACATTTCAGATAACAACTGTGCTCACAGCGTGGGAGATGCAGCTGCTCGCGCCAACGACAGGTAGGCCTCCTCCATCCCTGTTCTAATATTCCTAGCCTACATCTGCATGGCACCTCAAATTCAGATGATTTGTGGGGGGAAGTTGAAGATCATTTACTGCATTTCGACAAAATAAAAAAAAATGCTATTTGGAGAACAAAGAAAAGAATACGCCATTAATTATCTCCACAGTTTTAGTTTTAAAGGTCTGTGGAACAATGCAATGCAACTGTCCCATCTAGCCTGGAGGAGGGAATTATTGTCCCCTAAAACACTTTCCAGTGGTACTGATCCAATGATAACGACAGTGAATACAGTGCCTTTGCGAAAGTATTCAGCCCCCTTGAACTTTGCAACCTTTTGCCACATTTCAGGCTTCAAACATAAAGATATAAAACTGTATTTTTTGTGAAGAATCAACAACAAGTGGGACACAATCATGAAGTGGAACGAAATTTATTGGATATTTCAAATTCTTTTAACAAATCAAATACTGAAAAATTGGGCGTGCAAAATTATTCAGCCCCCTTAAGTTAATACTTTGTAGCGCCACCTTTTGCTGCGATTACAGCTGTAAGTTGCTTGGGGTATGTCTCTATCAGTTTTGCACATCGAGAGACTGAAATTGTTTCCCATTCCTCCTTGCAAAACAGCTCGATCTTCAGTGAGGTTGGATGGAGAGCATTTGTGAACAGCAGTTTTCAGTTCTTTCCACAGATTCTCGATTGGATTCAGGTCTGGACTTTGACTTGGCCATTCTAACACCTGGATATGTTTATTTTTGAACCATTCCATTGTAGATTTTGCTTTATGTTTTGGATCATTGTCTTGTTGGAAGACAAATCTCCATCCCAGTCTCAGGTCTTTTGCAGACTCCATCAGGTTTTCTTCCAGAATGGTCCTGTATTTGGCTCCATCCATCTTCCCATCAATTTTAACCATCTTCCCTGTCCCTGCTGAAGAAAAGCAGGCCCAAACCATGATGCTGCCACCACCATGTTTGACAGTGGGGATGGGGTTTTCAGGGTGATGAGCTGTGTTGCTTTTACGCCAAACATAACGTTTTGCATTGTTGCCAAAAAGTTCAATTTTGGTTTCATCTGACCAGAGCACCTTCTTACACATGTTTGGTGTGTCTCCCAGGTGGCTTGTGGCAAACTTTAAACAACACTTTTTATGGATATCTTTAAGAAATGGCTTTCTTCTTGCCACTCTTCCATAAAGGCCAGATTTGTGCAATATACGACTGATTGTTGTCCTATGGACAGAGTCTCCCACCTCAGCTGTAGAGCTCTGCAGTTCATCCAGAGTGATCATGGGCCTCTTGGCTGCATCTCTGATCAGTCTTCTCCTTGTATGAGCTGAAAGTTTAGAGGGACGGCCAGGTCTTGGTAGATTTGCAGTGGTCTGATACTCCTTCCAATTCAATATTATCGCTTGCACAGAGCTCCTTGGGATGTTTAAAGGTTGGGAAATCTTTTTGTATCCAAATCCGGCTTTAAACTTCTTCACAACAGTATCTCGGACCTGCCTGGTGTGTTCCTTGTTCTTCATGATGCTCTCTGCGCTTTTAACGGACCTCTGAGACTATCACAGTGCAGGTGCATTTATACGGAGACTTGATTACACACAGGTGGATTGTATTTATCATCATTAGTCATTTAGGTCAACATTGGATCATTCAGAGATCCTCACTGAACTTCTGGAGAGAGTTTGCTGCACTGAAAGTAAAGGGGCTGAATAATTTTGCACGCCCAATTTTTCAGTTTTGATTTGTTAAAAAAGTTTGAAATATCCAATAAATGTCGTTCCACTTCATGATTGTGTCCCACTTGTTGTTGATTCTTCACAAAAAAATACAGTTTTATATCTTTATGTTTGAAGCCTGAAATGTGGCAAAAGGTCGCAAAGTTCAAGGGGGCTGAATACTTTCGCAAGGCACTGTATGTGTGCACTCACCGGGGATATGGCCGATGCTCTCAGCTGGTGCCAATAAGATAGGCTTGTCACACCCTGATCTGTTTCACCTGTCCTTGTGCTTGTCTCCACCCCCATCCAGGTGTCGCCCATCTTCCCCATTATCCCCTGGGTTTTTATACCTGTGTTTTCTGTCTGTTTGTGCCAGTTTGTCTTGTTTGCCAAGTCAACCAGCAGTTTTCTCTCAGCGCCTGGTTTTCCCAGTCGCTCTTTTTCTCGTCCTCTTGGTTTTGACCCTTGCCTGTCCTGACTCTGAGCCCGCCTGCCTGACCACTCTGCCTGCCCCTGACCTCGAGCCTCTCTGCCGCCCTATACAGGACTCTGCCCTGGCTGTGAACACTTGCCTGTCCCTGACCTGCCTTTTGTCTATCCCTTGGATTATAATAAATACCAGAACTCAAACCATCTGCCTCCTGTGTCTGCATCTGGGTCTCCTCTTGTGTCATGATAAGGCTACTCTTCGCTCAATTGGGAGTTGAGGAGTTTTATAGAGCAGACATATTAGACTTTTCTTTGTCTTCTCTTTTCAGCAATAGCCATTTGCTTTCTGAACTGTTTTTCCTACAATTGTATTTTTTAAATATTGTGATATGCCTATAGGCCTAAGTGCTTTTCACTGACCGCTATTTGCTCTCTGGAGTGGTATTTTCAATGATTGTGTTTTTTTCTGTATAGACACAAGTAATTACATAACTAATACTGGAAAATTGTATTCCGTTTACTTTAGAGGAAGCTTCTTCCCCTAGTCTATTGGACGTGCCCCATTTGCATCAATGTGAAAGTAACTGGTGCAGCTGGCCGTGAGGCTAACAAGGCTGAGTTCAAATGTCAATGTTAAATTCAAATCAATCAGCACGCTGCTTAAATGGCTGACAGACAAAGCAAACAATCTCTGCTCTCTCCTTTCTTAAATGAGCATTTTTGGGTAAAAAATTACTGTGATTGTTTTCAATTAAAATTGTCAGAAATGTACAGAAATAGCTTGGGAGGTGTCTTGGGAGTGGTCTGAGCAGGAGGAAGGTTTGGAACTCCCTTTCTTATTGGTGATGTCACCAGGCAGGCCAAAGCTCCATCCCGCCAAAACAGGCTGAAATTTCAAACAGCTCTTACATTTACGCTAAACAGCCGTTGCATTTTGGGTTGGAATGATTTAAGTCTACTTTTTTGTCTTGAGCTAGGGTATGTTGACTACCATACCCAATTGACGACCCTGAGCTCAGCTCCGAAACTTCATCAGTAGCACATATTAATTTAGAATGGAAAATGAATGTGTTCTTGCAACAATTGTAAGTGCATCATAGCGTATAAAATCAAACCAATTCGCATCGATTCATTCCACTAATCAAATAGAATCGCACCGAATCGTTTCACTCTAAAAGTATCATTCCTTTATCGCATCGGAGCCCATGCATCTCGATCAGGGGTTCCCAAACTTGGTCCTGATTTCTGCCATTGATGGATCATCTCTAGAGTATCCTGACACGTGCCCTGGTGTAGTTGGAAGTCATTTGTTTAAAAGGGTGACATGGAGCACTTCCTCTCAGACATCAGTTACAACAGGGTTTTTCATTCGTTAATCCTCTTCCTCTCCTCTCTTCAGTGTGTTCGGTTGGCAGAGACTATCTAACACGCATACAGACAATCTAGCACCGGTGAAATTGACAGTGGTGGCCCAGTAACACCTGTGACAACTGTCACTTTGTGACAATCACAGGAGCATGCCCTCACAGCTACCTTTGTCAGTGCTGTCATATTCATCTGGCATCATATTCACCTCAGAGACTCATGGCTAATCTTACCTTTTGTCTCTCTCTGTGGCAGATATGGTTCAGTTACCAGGGCCCAGTGATAAACGCTTTCTACACTTTAAACACACCTCAGCTGTGAGACACACCCTGTTATCTTGTATTTCACCTAACTGGTAAGTAATGGTATGCTTGACTTCACTTGGTAGATATAAGCCAGGAACATCTGTCCCTATTGGATGTGATCAACGTTCTGTCTTGTCTTGTTGAAGAGGAGTTTCAGAGTGGAGGAGGATACATCACAACCTCCCTTTCCCTCGTTCCTTCCTATCCCTTGTTCCTTCCCTCCTTTCATTTCAACTGATTCATAGCTGTTGACCTGAGAATGAAAGGAGACACTCTCTTCTCGCTCTACCTCCCCTTCTCTCTCTCTCTCTTCTTCCCTCTCTCTCTCCCTCCCTCTTTCCTTCTCTTTCTCTTTCCTCCCTCTCTCCTTCCATCTCTTTCTCCCTCACTCTCTCTCCTTCCCTCCCTCTCTCTCTCTCCCTCCTCCTCTATTTCTCTCCATCCCTCTCCTTCCCTTTCCTTCCATCTCTCTCTCTCTCTCTCCCTCCCTCTCTCTCCCTTCCCGCTCCCCCATCTCTCTCCCTCTCCCTCCATCTCTCTCCCTCTCCCTCCATCTCTTTCCCTCTCTCTCTCTCTCTCCCTCCATCTCTCTCTCTCTCTCTCTCTCTCTCTCCCTCTCCCTCATTCCCAGTGATAGTTGACACCACTCTACTACTGTCCCAGCCCACAGAGAGGTTGACGGTGTTGATAGCAGATAAAGCAGTAGCAGCCAGCAGACACACAGCCACACACACACACACACACACACACACAGTAGTCAGGGCCTCGTCCAGGGCAGGCCCCAGGAATGCCTGTGTGTTTTCAGAGTAGGGGCAGATGCATCCCCAGCTCAGCTCTCGACAGGGGCCCTCAATAAAATCCCCCGCTGTCATTGGAGGAGGGCCCGCTTGTTTTTGTAAGTGCCCTTTGAGCTTTCTCGAGCAGAATTAGGGACTGTTCAGGACTTAACTGGATATGGTGTGTGTGTGTGTGTGTGTGTGTGTGTGTGTGTGTGTGTGTGTGTGTGTGTGTGTGTGTGTGTGTATGCATGTTTGGGCGGTTAACTGGGAGGGATGATGCTTTGCGCCGCTCCCAGAGACAGGAAGTCTGATTGGGGGATTTTAGTGATTAATAGCTGTGTTCTTCTCTCTTTCTGCCTCTGTCTAACTCTGTCTCTCCTCTTCATTACAGCCCTGTCTCTGCATGTGTTTGTGTGTTGTGTTTTCTCTGTCAGTGTGTGTTGTGTTTTTGGTGCTGTAGCGTTTACCTTTCCAGATGGTGCTGAATGAACCATTTACAGAATAACTCTTGTTTTTTATATGTAAATTCCTTCATAATTCCTACCGTAAAGCCAGTATTTGTTTTAGGGGCCTGCATGTTTTTTCCCCCAACTGGTTCTAATTTTTTCTCTTTCGCTCATATACGCTGAGAACAGAATGATAGATACGCGTCCCAAACAGCAAAGTACTAAAGTAGTGCACTGTAAAGGGAATAGACCTGACAAGGTAAACATCTGTCGTTGTGCCCCTGAACGAAGCAGTTAACCCACTGTTCCTATGCCGTCATTGAAAATAAGAATTAACTGACTTTCTTAATTGAATAGGGCTCTGGTCTAAAGTAGGGCACTGTAAAGGGAATAGGGCTCTGGTCTAAAGTAGGGCACTGTAAATGGAATAGGGCTCTGGTCTAAAGTAGTGCACTGTAAATGGAATAGGGCTCTGGTCTAAAGTAGGGCACTGTAAATGGAATAGGGCTCTGGTCTAATGTAGTGCACTGTAAATGGAATAGGGCTCTGGTCTAATGTAGTGCACTGTATAGGGAATAGGGCTCTGGTCTAAAGTAGTGCACTGTAAATGGAATAGGGCTCTGGTCTAAAGTAGTGCACTGTAAATGGAATAGGGCTCTGGTCTAAAGTAGTGCACTGTAAATGGAATAGGGCTCTGGTCTAATGTAGTGCACTGTAAATGGAATAGGGCTCTGGTCTAATGTTGTGCACTGTAAATGGAATAGGGCTCTGGTCTAAAGTAGTGCACTACATAGGGAATAGGGTGCAGTTATGACATATCCCTAGACTCCCTGACATGAGAGGAGCTCTGAAATAGGAACATAAATCACTGTTATTAATGGGTGCCTGTTTCTGCATTAATTCACTTGTCTTTCCTCTGCTAAACCCTTTAATTGCATTTTAATATCCACCAGTGTATGTGTACTTCACTGCCATATTTCACCTCCCCTCTACCCCAAATTAGGTGATTATTTTCTGTTTCCCAAATGGCACTATCTTCCCTATATAGTGCACTACTTTTGATCATAGCCCTATTGCGTACTGGCAATAAGTTAAGTATTGCACTATATAGACAAAAGGATATATTAGGGACACAGACTATATGCGTTTGACAGATGGGTCTGTGCCCCCTTTGGCTGGAAAATGGTCTACATTCCCAATTTCACTGTAATAGGATGTTATTTGAATAGGTGAGTCTACTGTTTGCTGTAAAAACATGGTTGGTTCTCTCACCGTTTCACTGTTAAAGTTTGGGACTTCTGCTATAAGTAATATGTTTTGTTTATTGGTCCAGCACAGATCCAGTCGTAAGGGAGTCCTATTCTCCATTTCCCGTTCGGACTGTCTCATCTACTGTCTGTATAATGTGCTTTCTGAAACCTTTTAATTTATAGGTGTTGAGTCAACTTATTGCACTTGATCCACCCATATGAAATGGTATGCCTGCACTACTGTAAGTTACTGTAAATAACGTCTGTTAAATGGTCCATACATTTTTCTTAGGAAATGTTCTGTAATATTTTAGAGTCCATTGCTTTTATTCATTCACAGGCACGTTAAATAATGTGTTCACTTTATAATAGTTTGTGACAAAAACATGGGTCCTTCCTTTTTGCTATTTGCCTATATAGAAGTACTGTATAGTTGTTCTTCAAGTGCCCTTGAATCATTAGTGTGTTACTATGGCTGTGGGACTAACCAGGAACAGTAGGCTGTCCTTACAGTGTCCTTTGCATACGTACTTTACCCTTCACCCAGTTATTTATGTCCTGGCCGTCCTGGAACCTGAAAGTCGTCCGTGTGTTGATGGATCATCAAATCACATTTGATTTGTCACGTACAGGTGTAGACTTTACAGTGAAATACTTACTTACACGCCCTTAAAACCAACAATGCGGTTTTAAGAAAAGTAGATGTTAAGTAAGAATGAAAGAGCAACAGTAAAATAAGAGTAGCGAGGCTTTATACGGGGTGCTTGTTCTAACTGGATCAGTAATGGTTCTGTGGAGCTGAGTGGGTGTTTTGCATTCCACATCTGACGTGTCAACAGAGGAACATGGAGGCATCGGCTATCAGATACTGGTTCTCACTACTGGTTCAACTACATGTTCAGCAGGGCATATCGTATCAGAGAATTGAACAAGTGTCTGCCATGCGGCTCTGTAGCAATTAGACTCTTCTCTTAGAGTCAATGCACCTCACCATTACCATGTGGTCGAGTGATGAGGCCACTGTTGGAACTGGCCCAGAGGAATCGCACTGGAAGTATGCCAATGTCAAATATGAGATTAAACAACACATAAGAGACTAATCATCCAGAAATGAATATAATACATGTATAGCCTACCGTGTATGTGCATTCATCTGTGTGTGTCAATCTCACAGGGGAATTCCAACTTCTTGTGGATGTGACCTGGTCGCTATGACTACTAGGAATCACAGTCATTCACCATGTGTCTCCTCAGTCTCTGTTTGATGGATGACACCTGTGTGTTCACGTTGAGCAATCCCTCCCTGGCTCCCTGGCACAAGGCTGTTTTTAATTCTCACTTCTGCATGGGAACAAACTGCCTAGCTCCCTGAGCCAAAACCAACTCCGATAATCATCTGATATGAATCATATATGATGGTGTCTCTTTTTCCTGTCAGACAACTTGTCGGACTCTGTGGCATGTTAAAGGGGAAGGGTTGCTCGTGTCCATGTTGCTGCTTGCTAGGACTCTGTGGCATGTTGAAGGGGAAGGGTTGCTCGTGTCCATGTTGCTGCTTGCTAGGACTCACACAGCTGTGGCTCCTGGCTTGTCCACAATAAACAATAAAGGTGTGGGGAGTCACTAGTTGTTCTTATTCATGCTCCTCCTTGTCCTTACTGTATCACGGTCCATCACAAACCCATGCCAAAATTACTTGTGTTAATCGCCGGCACACAATGGAAACTGCTGGCAATTCAAAACAGGTATTCGATCCAAAAAAAACGTAGATGCCGTCATGTGAAATCTAAATCTGTGTCATTTGAAATCATAGCTGTTCATTTTTTTTGTTTGCCAGTTGATAGTTTTGATGATGGTATGAAGTACGCTGATATTTGGGACAGGGCTCATTGTGGTGAAGTATAATATTATCTCTGAGTGTGTTACTGTACATGGCTGGATTCCAGACAAGCTGTGTGTGTGTGCCCACAATGTGTGAATGTTCAGTGTGTGTTCAGTGTGTGTGTGTGTGTGTGTGTGCATATGCCCGTGCTGGTGTTTGTGTGGGTGCAGGCGTAGCAACCCTGGATGACAGGACCTGTCAGTGCCATTGTGACTCTATAGACAAAATAAACTCTAAATAATTGAATCCATAATATTTCACCCAATCAGGCGACACAGCGCTACATACCCCAACCAGATGGCAGGTCACTGGTATTACAGTAGTATTACCGCTTTACACCAGGTCACTGTGGTATTACTGCTCTACACCAGGTCACTGTGGTATTATAGCAGTATTACTGCTCTACACCAGGTCACTGTGGTATTATAGCAGTATTACTGCTCTCCACCAGGTCACTGTGGTATTACTGCTCTCCACCAGGTCACTGTGGTATTACTGCTCTACACCAGGCCACTGTGGTATTACTGCTCTCCACCAGGTCACTGTGGTATTACTGCTCTCCACCAGGTCACTGTGGTATTACTGCTCTAGACCAGGTCACTGTGGTATTACTGCTCTCCACCAGGTCACTGTGGTATTACTGCTCTCCACCAGGTCACTGTGGTATTACTGCTCTACACCAGGCCACTGTGGTATTACTGCTCTAGACCAGGTCACTGTGGTATTACTGCTCTCCACCAGGTCACTGTGGTATTACTGCTCTCAAGGTCACTGTGGTATTACTGCTTACACCAGGTCACTGTGGTATTACTGCTCTCCACCAGGTCACTGTGGTATTTGCTCTCCACCAGGTCACTGTGGTATTACTGCTTTAACACCAGGTCACTGTGGTATTACTGCTCTCCACCAGGTCACTGTGGTATTACTGCTCTAGACCAGGTCACTGTGGTATTACTGCTTTCCACCAGGTCACTGTGGTATAGGCTCTACACCAGGTCACTGTGGTATTACTGCTCTCCACCAGGTCACTGTGGTATTACATGCTTTCCACCAGGTCACTGTGGTATTACTGCTCTAGACCAGGCCACTGATGGTATTAGGAACTGATTTCCACCAGGTCACTGGGTATTAACATAGATTTAACACCAGGCCACTGTGGTATTATAGCAGTTTACTGCTCTCCACCAGGTCACTGTGATTTAACACGATGGAGTAGGAACATAGATTTAACACGATGGAGTAGGAACATAGATTTAACACGATGGAGTAGGCACATAGATGTAACACTACCCTGCCCTTCCTGAACATGATTAGCGGATGGAGTAGGAACATAGATTTAACACAATGGAGTAGGAATATAGAATTAACACGATGAAGTAGGAACATAGATTTAACACGATGGAGTAGGAACATAGATTTAACACGATGGAGTAGGAACATAGATTTAAGCGGATGGAGTAGGAACATAGATTTAACACGATGGAGTAGGAACATAGATTTAACACGATGGAGTAGGAACATAGATTTAACACGATGGAGTAGGAACATAGATTTAACACGATGGAGTAGGAACATAGATTTAACACGATGGAGTAGGAACATAGATTTAAC
>NC_056436.1:13244307-13266807 GCF_018296145.1 Oncorhynchus tshawytscha | reverse complement strand
ACTCCTGTTGGAAAAGCATTCCAGGTGAAGCTGGTTGAGAGAATGCCAAGAGTGTGCAAAGCTGTCAACAAAGCAAAGGGTAGCTACTTTGAAGAATCTCAAATACAGTGGCTTGCGAAAGTATTCACCCCCCTCGGCATTTTTAGTAATTTGTTTCTTTACAACCCTGTCTTAGGTCAGTTAGGTTCACCACTTTATTTTAAGAATGCGAAATGTCAGAATAATAGTAGAGAGAATGATTTATCTCAGCTTTTATTTCTTTCATCACATGCCCAGTGGGTCAGAAGTTTACATACACTCAATTAGTATTTGGTAGCATTGCCTTTCAATTTTTTCACTTGGGTCAAACGTTTTGGGTAGCCTTCCACAAGCTTCCCACTATAAGTTGGGTGAATTTTGGCCCGTTCCTCCTGACAGAGTCCTCCTTGTTCGCACATGCCTTTTCAGTTCTGCCCACACATTTTCTATGGGATTGACGTCAGGGCTTTGTGATGGCCACTCCAATACCTTGACTTTGTTATCCTTAAGCCATTTTGCCACAACTTTGGAAGTATGCTTGGAGTCATTGTCCATTTGGAAGACCCACTTGCGACCAAGTTTTAACTTCCTGACTGATGTCTTGAGATGTTGCTTCAATATATCCACATCATTTTCCTACCTCATGATGCCATCTATTTTGTGAAGTGCAAAGCACTTGGGATGGGATGGTTTTCTTTGGCTTGCAAGCCTCCCCCATTTTTTCTCCAAACATAATGATGGTCATTATGGCTAAACAGTTCTACTTTTGTTGCATCAGACCAGAGGACATTTCTCTAAAAGTGCGATCTTTGTCCCCATGTGCAGTTGCGAACCGTAGTCTGGCTTTTTTATGGCGGTTTTGGAGCAGTGGCTTCTTCCTTGCTGAGCGGACCTTCAGGTTATGTCGATATAGGACTCGTTTTACTGTGGATATACAGTGGGGCAAAAAAGTATTTAGTCAGCCACCAACTGTGCAAGTTCTCCCACTTAAAAAGATGAGAGAGGCCTGTAATTTTCATCATGGGTACACTTCAACTATGACAGACAAAATGAGAAAAAAAATCCAGAAAATCCCATTGTAGGATTTTTAATGATTTATTTGCAAATTATGGTGGAAGATAAGTATTTGGTCAATAACAAAAGTTTATCTCAACCCTTTGTTGGCAATGACAGAGGTCAAACGTTTTCTGTAAGTCTTCACAAGGTTTTCACACACTGTTGCTGGTATTTTGGCCCATTCCTCCATGCAGATCTCCCCTAGAGCAGTGATGTTTTGGGGCTGTTGCTGGGCAACACAGACTTTCAACTCCCTCCAAAGATTTTCTATGGGGTTGAGATCTGGAGACTGGCTAGGCCACTCCAGGACCTTGAAATGCTTCTTACGAAGCCACTCCTTCGTTGCCCGGGCGGTGTGTTTGGGATCATTGTCATGCTGAAAGACCCAGTCACGTTTCATCTTCAATGCCCTTGCTGATGGAAGGAGGTTTTCACTCAAAATCTCACGATACGGCCCCATTCATTCTTTCCTTTACACGGATCAGTCGTCCTGGTCCTTTTGCAGAAAAACAACCCCAAAGCATGATGTTTACACCCCCATGCTTCACAGTAGGTATGGTGTTCTTTGGATGCAACTCAACATTCTTTGTCCTCCAAACACGACGAGTTGAGTTTTTACCCAAAAGTAATTTTTTGGTTTCATCTGACCATATGACATTCTCCCAATCTTCTTCTGGATCATCCAAATGCTCTCTAGCAAACTTCAGACGGGCCTGGACATGTACTGGCTTAAGCAGGGGGACACGTCTGGCACTGCAGGATTTGAGTCCCTGGCGGCGTAGTGTGTTACTGATGGTAGGCTTTGTTACTTTGGTCCCAGCTCTCTGCAGGTCATTTACTAAGTCCCCCTGTGTGGTTCTGGGATTTTTGCTCACAGTTCTTGTGATTATTTTGACCCCACAGGGTGAGATCTTGCGTGGAGCCCCAGATCGAGGGAGATTATCAGTGGTCTTGTATGTCTTCCATTTCCTAATAATTGCTCCCACAGTTGATTTATTCAAACCAAGCTGCTTACCTATTGCAGATTCAGTATTCCCAGCCTGGTGCAGGTCTACAATTTTGTTTCTGGTGTCCTTTGACAGCTCTTTGGTCTTGGCCATAGTGGAGTTTGGAGTGTGACTGTTTGAGGTTGTGGACAGGTGTCTTTTATACTGATAACAAGTTCAAACAGGTGCCATTAATACAGGTAACGAGTGGAGGACAGAGAAGCCTCTTAAAGAAGAAGTTACAGGTCTGTGAAAGCCAGAAATCTTGCTTGTTTGTAGGTGACCAAATACTTATTTTCCACCATAATTTGCAAATAAATTCATTAAAAATCCTACAATGTGATTTTCTGGAATTTTATTTCTCATTTTGTCTGTCATAGTTGAAGTGTACCCATGATGAAAATTACAGGCCTCTCTCATCTTTTTAAGTGGGAGAACTTGCACAATTGGTGGCTGACTAAATACTTTTTTGCCCCACTGTAGATACAGTGGGGAGAACAAGTATTTGATACACTGCCGATTTTGCAGGTTTTCATACTTACAGAGCATGTAGAGGTCTGTAATTTTTATCATAGGTACACTTCAACTGTGAGAGGCAAAACAAAAATCCAGAAAATCACATTCGGCAGTGTATCAAATACGTGTTCTCCCCACTGTACTTTTGGAGCTGTTTCCTACAGCATCTTCACAAGGTCCTTTGCTGTTGTTCTGGGATTGATTTGCACTTTTCAAAGTATGTTCATCTCTAGGAGACAGAACGCATCTCCTTCCTGAGTGGTATGATGGCTGCGTGGTCCCATGGTGTTTATACTTGTGTACCATTGTTTGTACAGATGAACGTGGTACCTTCAGGCGTTTGGAAATTGCTCCCAAGTATGAACCAGACTTGTGGAGGCCTACAATTATTTTTCTGAGGTGTTGGCCGATTTCTTTTGATTTTCCAATGAAGCAAGCAAAGAAGAATTGAGTTTGAAGGTAGACCTTGAAATACTACCACAAGTACACGTCCAATTGACTCAAATTATGTCAATTGGCCTATTAGAAGCTTCTACATCCATGACATAATTTTCTGGAATTTTCCAAGCTGTTTAAAGGCACAGTCAACTTAGTGTATGTAAACTTCTGACCCACTGGAATTGTGATACAGTGAATAATAAGTGAAATTATCTGTCTGTAAACAATTGTTGGAACATTTTTGTCATGCACAAAGTGGATGTCCTAACCGACTGGCCAAAACTATGGTTTGTTAACAAGATATTTGTGGATTGGTTTGAAAAACAAGTTTTAATGACTCAACTTTAATGACTCAACTTCAACTGTATCTTTCTATCCCCCCTCTTCCTCTCTCTTTCTTCCTCTTTCCCTCCACCTCTCATTTAACAGTCGCAGTGCTGAGTGCTGTGAGGGTGGAGAGGAAGTAGAGAGGATAGTGATCAGGACCCTCACACCACAGCCGCTCAGCCATCCATCCATAAACAGGTTGTGGGCTGCTACTAAGGCTTTATAGTCCTTTTCCAGGCCCAACCAAGAACTCTGGCAAGGCCTCAACTCCCCTCCCCTCCACCTTCCCCACCCTTCCACAGTACCCTGCACTCTACCTTCCCCTCTACACTGCTCTCCCCTACCCCTTTCCCTCAACTCCCTCCCCTACCCCTTTCCTCAACTCCCCTCCCCTACCGCTCCACCTTCCCTTCCCCTCTACACTGCTCTCCCCTACCCCTTTCCCTCAACTCCCTTCCCCTCCCCTAGCGCTCCACCTTCCCTTCCCCTCTACACTGCCCTCCTCTCCCCTCCACCCTCCACTCTACACTGCCCTCCACTCCCCTCCACCTTCCCCTTCAACCTGGCCTTCTCTGCCCTCCACCCTCCCCTCCACACTGCCCTTCTCTCCCTCCACCCTCCCCTCTACACTGTCCTCCTCTCCCCTACACCTTCCCATCTACACTGCCCTTCTCCCCCTCCACCTTCCCATCTACACTACCCTCCCCCCTTCACTGCCCCCTTCCCCTCCACACTGCCCTCCTCTCCCTTTCCCTCCACCCGTCCTCAGCAAGTTCTTCTGCTTTTCTGTCAATTACAGCAGTAGTTTCTTGGTAAATAAACTTTCGAGGCCATTGCCTTTTAAAACGTGAGACTGTGGGTGGAATGGATGCCAGCACCAGAAGAGAAGAGAGAGGAGGAGAGGATGCCAGAAGGAGAGAGAGGAGGAGAGGATGCCAGGAGAGACAGGAGAGAGGATGCCAAGAGGAGAGAGGAGAGAGGATGCCAGAAGGAGAGGAGGAGAGAAGATGCCAGAAGGAGAGAGGAGGAGAGAGGATGCCAGAAGGAGAGAGAGGAGGAGAGGATGCCAGAAGAAATAGAGGAGGAGAGAGGATGCCAAAAGGAGAGAGAGGAGAGAGGATGTCAGAAGGAGAGAGAGGAGGAGAGGATGCCAGAAGGAGAGAGAGAGGATGCAAGAAGGAGAGGAGGATAGAGGATGCCAGAAGGAGAGAGAGGAGGAGAGGATGCCAGAAGGAGAGAGGAGAGAGGATGCCAAAAGGAGAGAGAGGAGAGAGGATGCCAGAAGGAGAGAGCGGAGGAGAGGATGCCAGGAGGGGGAGAGAGAAGATGCCAAAAGGGAGAGAGGAGAGAGGATGCCAAAAGGAGAGAGAGGAGAGAGGCTGCCAAGAGGAGAGAGGATGCCAGAAGGAGAGGAGGAGAGAGGATGCCAGAAGGAGAGAGGATACCAGAAGGAGAGAGAGGAGGAGAGGATGCAAGAAGGAGAGAGGAGGAGAGAGGATGCCAAAAGGAGAGAGAGGAGAGAGGATGCCAGAAGGAGAGAGAGGAGGAGAGGATGCCAGAAGGAGAGAGGATGCCAGAAGGAGAGAGGAGGAGAGAGGATGCTAGAAGGAGAGAGAGGAGGAGAGGATGCCAGGAAGAGAGAGGATGAGAGAGGATGCCAAAAGGAGAGAGGATGACCGAAGAAGAGAGAGGAGGAGAGGATGCCAGAAGGAGAGGAGGAGAGAGGATGCCAAAAGGAGAGAGAGGAGAGAGGCTGCCAGATGGAGTGAGAGGAGAGAGGATGCCAGAAGGAGTTGAGGAGAGAGGATGCCAGAAAGAGAGAGAAGGAGAGAGGATGCCAAAAGGAGAGAGAGGAGAGAGGATGCCAGACGGAGTGAGAGGAGAGAGGATGCCAGACGGAGTGAGAGGAGAGAGGATGCCAGAAGGAGAGAGAAGGAGAGAGGATGCCAAAAGGAGAGAGAGGAGGGAGGATGCCAAGAGGAGAGAGGAGAGAGGATGCCAGAAGGAGAGGAGGAGGGAGGATGCCAGAAGAGAGAGAGAGGAGAGAGGATGCCAGAAGGAGAGAGGGGAGGAGAGGATGCCAGGAGGGGGAGAGAGGATGCCAAAAGGAGAGAGAGGAGAGAGGATGCCAGATTGAGAGAGAGGAGAAAGGATGCCAGAAGGAGAGGAGGAGAGAGGATGCCAGAAGGAGAGAGAAGGAGAGAGGATGCCAAAAGGAGAGAGAGGAGAGAGGATGCCAAGAGGAGAGAGGAGAGAGGATGCCAGAAGGAGAGGAGGAGAGAGGATGCCAGAAGGAGAGGAGGAGAGAGGATGCCAGAAGGAGAGAGGAGAGAGGATGCCAGAAGGAGAGAGGAGGAGAGGATGCCAGAAGGAGAGAGGATGCCAGAAGGAGAGAGGAGAAGAGAGAGGATGCCAGAAGGAGAGAGAAGAGAGGATGCCAGAAGGAGAGAGGAGAAAGGATGCCAGAAGCAGAGAGGAGAGGAGAGAGGATGCCAGAAGGAGAGAGGAGAGAGGATGCCAGAAGGAGAGAGGAGAGGAGAGGATGCCAGAAGGAGACAGGGGGAGAGGATGCCAAAAGGAGAGAGAGGAGGAGAGGATGCCAGAAGGAGAGAGAGGAGGAGAGAGTATGCCAAAAGGAGAGAGAGGAGAGAGGATGCCAAAAGGATAGAGAGGATAGCGGATGCCAGAAGGAGAGAGGAGGAAAGAGGATGCCAAAAGGAGAGAGAGGAGAGAGGATGCCAAAAGGAGAGAGAGGAGAGAGGATGCCAAGAGGAGAGAGGATGCCAGAAGGAGAGGAGGAGAGAGGATGCCAGAAGGAGAGAGAGGAGGAGAGGATGCAAGAAGGAGAGAGGAGGAGAGAGGATGCCAAAAGGAGAGAGAGGGAGAGAGGATGCCAGAAGGAGAGAGAGGAGGAGAGAGGATGCCAGAAGGAGAGAGGGGAGAGAGGATGCCAGAAGGAGAGAGGAGAAAGGATGTCAGAAGCAGAGAGGAGAGGAGAGAGGATGCCAGAAGGAGAGAGGAGAGAGGATGCCAGAAGGAGAGAGGAGAGGAGAGGATGCCAGAAGGAGAGAGGAGGAGAGAGGATGCCAGAAGGAAAGGAGAGGAGCGAGGATGCCAGAAGGAGAGAGAGGAGGAGAGGATGCCAGGAGGGGGAGAGGGGATGCCAAAAGGAGAGAGAGGAGAGAGGATGCCAGACGGAGTGAGGAGAAAGGATGCCAGAATGAGAGAGGAGGAGAGAGGATGCCAGAAGGAAAGGAGAGGAGCGAGGATGCCAGAAGGAGAGAGAGGAGGAGAGGATGCCAGGAGGGGGGAGAGAGGATGCCAAAAGGAGAGAGAGGAGAGAGGATGCCAGAAGGAGAGAGAAGGAGGAGAGGAGGGGGATGCCAGAAGGAGAGAGGAGAAAGGATGCCAGAAGCAGAGAGGAGAGGAGAGAGGGATGCCAGAAGGAGAGAGGAGAGAGGATGCCAGAAGGAGAGAGGAGAGGAGAGGATGCCAGAATTAGAGAGGAGGAGAGAGGATGCCAGAAGGAAAGGAGAGGAGCGAGGATGCCAGAAGGAGAGAGAGGAGGAGAGGATGCCAGGAGGGGGGAGAGAGGATGCCAAAAGGAGAGAGAGGAGAGAGGATGCCAGACGGAGTGAGGAGAAAGGATGCCAGAAGCAGAGAGGAGAGGAGAGAGGATGCCAGAAGGAGAGAGGAGAGAGGATGCCAGAAGGAGAGAGGAGAGGAGAGGATGCCAGAAGGAGAGAGGAGAAGAGAGAGGATGCCAGAAGGAGAGAGAAGAGAGGATGCCAGAAGGAGAGAGGAGAAAGGATGCCAGAAGCAGAGAGGAGAGGAGAGAGGATGCCAGAAGGAGAGAGGAGAGAGGATGCCAGAAGGAGAGAGGAGAGGAGAGGATGCCAGAAGGAGACAGGGGGAGAGGATGCCAAAAGGAGAGAGAGGAGGAGAGGATGCCAGAAGGAGAGAGAGGAGGAGAGAGTATGCCAAAAGGAGAGAGAGGAGAGAGGATGCCAAAAGGAGAGAGAGGATAGCGGATGCCAGAAGGAGAGAGGAGGAAAGAGGATGCCAAAAGGAGAGAGAGGAGAGAGGATGCCAAAAGGAGAGAGAGGAGAGAGGATGCCAAGAGGAGAGAGGATGCCAGAAGGAGAGGAGGAGAGAGGATGCCAGAAGGAGAGAGAGGAGGAGAGGATGCAAGAAGGAGAGAGGAGGAGAGAGGATGCCAAAAGGAGAGAGAGGAGAGAGGATGCCAGAAGGAGAGAGAGGAGGAGAGAGGATGCCAGAAGGAGAGAGGAGGGGGGATGCCAGAAGGAGAGAGGAGAAAGGATGTCAGAAGCAGAGAGGAGAGGAGAGAGGATGCCAGAAGGAGAGAGGAGAGAGGATGCCAGAAGGAGAGAGGAGAGGAGAGGATGCCAGAAGGAGAGAGGAGGAGAGAGGATGCCAGAAGGAAAGGAGAGGAGCGAGGATGCCAGAAGGAGAGAGAGAAGGAGAGGATGCCAGGAGGGGGAGAGGGGATGCCAAAAGGAGAGAGAGGAGAGAGGATGCCAGACGGAGTGAGGAGAAAGGATGCCAGAATGAGAGAGGAGGAGAGAGGATGCCAGAAGGAAAGGAGAGGAGCGAGGATGCCAGAAGGAGAGAGAGGAGGAGAGGATGCCAGGAGGGGGAGAGAGGATGCCAAAAGGAGAGAGAGGAGAGAGGATGCCAGAAGGAGAGAGAGGGGGAGAGGATGCCAGAAGGAGAGAGGAGGGGGGATGCCAGAAGGAGAGAGGAGAAAGGATGCCAGAAGCAGAGAGGAGAGGAGAGAGGATGCCAGAAGGAGAGAGGAGAGAGGATGCCAGAAGGAGAGAGGAGAGGAGAGGATGCCAGAATTAGAGAGGAGGAGAGAGGATGCCAGAAGGAAAGGAGAGGAGCGAGGATGCCAGAAGGAGAGAGAGGAGGAGAGGATGCCAGGAGGGGGAGAGAGGATGCCAAAAGGAGAGAGAGGAGAGAGGATGCCAGACGGAGTGAGGAGAAAGGATGCCAGAAGCAGAGAGGAGAGGAGAGAGGATGCCAGAAGGAGAGAGGAGAGAGGATGCCAGAAGGAGAGAGGAGAGGAGAGGATGCCAGAAGGAGAGAGGGGAGAGAGGATGCCAAAAGGAGAGAGGAGGAGAGGATGCCAGAAGGAGAGAGAGGAGGAGAGAGTATGCCAAATGGAGAGAGAGGATAGCGGATGTCAAAAGGAGAGAGGATGGGAGAGGGGATGCCAAAAGGAGAGAGAGGAGAGAGGATGCCAAAAGGAGAGAGAGGAGAGAGGATGCCAGAAGGAGAGAGAGGAGAGAGGATGCCAGAAGCAGAGAGGAGAGGAGAGAGGATGCCAGAAGCAGAGAGGAGAGAGCATGCCAGAAGGAGAGAGGAGAGGATGCCAGAAGGAGAGAGAGGAGAGAGGATGCCAAAAGGAGAGAGGAGAGAGAATGCCAGAAGGAGAGAGGAGAGAGGATGCCAGAAGGAGAGGAGGAGAGAGGATGCCAGAAGGAGAGAGGATGCCAGAAGAGAGAGAGAGGAGAGAGGATGCCAGAATGAGAGAGGAGGAGAGAGGATGCCAGAAGGAAAGGAGAGGAGCGAGGATGCCAGAAGGAGAGAGAGGAGGAGAGGAATCCAGGCTGGGGGAGAAAGGATGCCAACAGGAGAGAGAGGATGCCAGAAGGAGAGGAGGAGAGAGGATGCCAGAAGGAGAGAGGAGGAGAGAGGATGCCAGAAGGAGAGAGGAGGAGAGGATGCCAGAAGGAGAGAGGTGGAGAGGATGCCAGAAGGAGAGAAGAGAAGAGAGAGGATGCCAGAAGGAGAGAGGAGAGAGGATGCCAGAAGGAGAGAGGAGAAAGGATGCCAGAAGCAGAGAGGAGAGGAGAGAGGATGCCAGAAGGAGAGAGGAGAGAGGATGCCAGAAGGAGAGAGGAGAGGAGAGGATGCCAGAAGGAGAGGGGGGAGAGAGGATGCCAAAAGGAGAGAGAGGAGGAGAGGATGCCAGAAGGAGAGAGAGGAGGAGAGAGGATGCCAAATGGAGAGAGAGGGTAGCGGATGCCAAAAGGAGAGAGGATGGGAGAGGGGATGCCAAAAGGAGAGAGGGGAGAGAGGATGCCAAAAGGAGAGAGAGGAGAGAGGATGCCAAGAGGAGAGAGGATGCCAGAAGGAGAGGAGGAGAGAGGATGCCAGAAGGAGAGAGGATGCCAGAAGGAGAGAGAGGAGGAGAGGATGCAAGAAGGAGAGAGGATGCCAGAAGGAGAGAGGAGAAAGGATGCCAGAAGCAGAGAGGAGAGGAGAGAGGATGCCAGAAGGAGAGGGGATGCCAAGAGGAGAGAGGAGAGAGGATGCCAGAAGGAGAGGAGGAGAGAGGATGCCAGAAGGAGAGAGTAGGAGAGGATGCCAGAAGGAGAGAGGAGGAGAGAGGATGCCATAATGAGAGAGAGGAGAAGAGAGGATGCCAGAAGGAGAGAGGAGAGGAGAGAGGATGCCAGAAGGAGAGAGAGATGCCAGAAGGAGAGAGGAGAGGAGAGAGGATGCCAGAAGCAGAGAGGAGAGAGCATGCCAGAAGGAGAGAGGAGAGGAGAGGATGCCAGAAGGAGAGAGGAGGAGAGGATGCCAGAAGGAGAGAGGAGGAGAGAGGATGCCATAAGGAGAGAGGAGAGAGGATGCCAGAAGCAGAGAGGAGAGGAGAGAGGATGCCAGAAGCAGAGAGGAGAGAGCATGCCAGAAGGAGAGAGGAGAGGAGAGGATGCCAGAAGGAGAGAGAGGAGAGAGGATGCCAAAAGGAGAGAGGAGAGAGAATGCCAGAAGGAGAGAGGAGAGGAGAGGATGCCAGAAGGAGAGAGAGGAGAGAGGAAGAGAAGAAATGCAAGAGGGATATTAGGAGGAGGCTGATTGAAGAATATACAAACACACACTGATTACACACACCCAAACACACGCACACAAACACACACAGACACGCAAACACACACACGCAAACACTCACTAAGAGAGTGGCCGGGCAGTGTTGTATTAGTAGATATCTGATACTCTGGGGGCCCTTCTGTGTGATTTACAGCCCTGTGTAGAAGGTATAGAGGCTTTATTACAGGTAAGGGCTGACCACAGCCTGTCTGTCTCACACACAGGGGTCAGGGTTAAAAGTGCAAGAGCTATTTTCTTTGTAATACTCTTCCTTAAAGAGTGATAAAAGCAACAGCTTTATGTTATCCCCGTGTATCTGCCTGCCCCATCAACGAGAGAGAGAGAGAGAGAGAGAGAGAGAGAGAGAGAGAGAGAGAGAGAGAGAGAGAGAGAGAGAGAGAGAGAGAGAAAGAGTGTGTGTGTTTGTGTATTTCTGTATTTCTGTGTGTCTCTTCCTGCATCATCAATCGGTAGCTCTTTGTTGTTTTCATTCGCTGTGTCTTCAGGACATTGCACCAGATGTCCTTATTCAAGAAGTCTCTGAATGCAGTCTTGTTTAATAGATGGAATAAACAGAGAACTATTTCTATTTTTGAACTGGAACCCGTTGCCAAGGCAAGAAATATGGAACTTTTATTGAATCTGCCTCTTTAAACTTCTGGAGGTTCCTGGCTGCTGAAAGACACGCTACACACACACACACACACACACACACACACACACACACACTCACTTACACACACGGGCACACAGACACACACTCAAAACATCTACACATTAGCTTATACACAGAGCAGAATATGTACACACACACACACTAGCTAGCTAATTGGGACAGAGAAGCGGGAGCTGAAATCTATTAGCAGGCGGGAGGCTTGGAGCCGGAGCCGGCCAGGCTGACTGGTAGCTGATGAGGCCTTTAGAGACACACACACACACACACACACACACACACACACACACTCTCCACTGGGCTGCTTTCGCTCTTTCTCTCCCTCTCTCTCTCTCAGCTCTCTCTCTCTCTCTCAGCCAGACCAGGCATGGCTCTTATTAGGGCCTGGCTGGTTAGCTCCTGCTCCTGCCTTTAATGTCCACTTGCCCAAATTGGACTTCATGTGACTGGAGTAAATTAATATTTTTTCACTGAGCCGCCAAACATGAAATCAAAGGTATTTTTAATGGACTTTCTCTTCTAACGGGGAAACCTGATCTAGTATATAGTGTACCTGAGGATTCATGTTGACTCATTTCTCTGTTTTTCCACTCCCTTCTAGTCTGAAAGCTGGGGGTGGGGGTGGGGGGGTGGAAGAACAGACTAGGGTGGATCCCAAATTCTTCTGACCAGGGACATTTGGAATATAACCTCATTCACTTTTATTTTTATTTCACCTTTATTTAACCAGGTAGACTAGTTGAGAACAAGTTCTCATTTACAATTGAGACCTGGCCAAGATAAAGCAAAGCAGTTTGACACATACAACAACACAGAGTTACACATGGAGTAAAACAAATGTTGTGTCTTTGACTATGCCGGATTAAGTGATATGACATGCTATTCTATAAAATCCTTTCTCCGTAATTAATATTACCTCATCCCTTCATACTGTTTATATTTATTTACTTTTCTGCTCTTTTGCACACCCGTATCTCTACCTGTACATGATCATCTGATCATTTATCACTCCAGTGTTTAATCTGCTAAATTGTAATTATTTGCCTACCTCCTCATGTCTTTTGCACACAATTTTTTTTTTCCACTGTGTTATTGACTTGTTTATTGTTTACTCCATGTGTAACTCTGTGTTGATGTCTGTTCACACTGCTATGCTTTATCTTGGCCAGGTCACAGTTGCAAATGAGAACTTGTTCTCAACTAGCCTACCTGGCTAAATAAAGGTGAAATTAAAAAAATTAAAGTTGAATCAGCAATACAAAATTGGGTTTAATTATTTATTTACTAAATACCTAACTAATCACACATAATTACATATACAAAGAATAAATCATACCTTGATTACAAATTATATCATGAAGGAAAACGTCCCTAGCGGGCGGAACAGACATGACAGCTTGTTACACAAAAGAAAAGGGGCTGGGTTTGAGTGAAAGAGCGGGAAGACTGAGGAACATAGGGAGAAGCTGTGCTATCGTAAATACAGTATCTTATGCATTCTAAATTACTGCCCATTTGGAAAAGGAAAATGCAATAAATATTTACTCTGACCTGCGCTTCGGTAGGTTCAAATCAAATCAAATCAAATGTATTTATATAGCCCTTCGTACATCAGCTGATATCTCAAAGTGCTGCACAGAATCCCAGCCTAAAACACCAAACAGCAAGCAATGCAGGTGTAGAAGCACGGTGGCTAGGAAAAACTCCCTAGGAAGGCCAAAACCTAGGAAGAAACCTAGAGAAGAACCAGGCTATGTGGGGTGGACAGTCCTCTTCTGGCTGTGCCGGGTGGAGATTATAACAGAACATGGCCAAAATGTTCAAATGCTCATAAATGACCAGCATGGTCCAATAATAATAAGGCAGAACAGTTGAAACTGGAGCAGCAGCACGGCCAGGTGGACTGGGGACAGCAAGGATTCATCATGTCAGGTAGTCCTGAGCCGAGAGAGAGAAAGAAAGAGAGAAAGAGAGAATTAGAGAGAGCACACTTAAATTCACACAGGACACCAAATAGGACAGGATAAGTACTCCAGACATAACAAACTGACCCTAGCCCCCCGACACATAAACTACTGCAGCATAAATACTGGAGGCTGAGACAGGAGGGGTCAGGAGACACTGTGGCCCCATCCAAGGACACCCCGGACAGGGCCAAACAGGAAGGATATAACCCCACCCACTTTGCCAAAGCACAGCCCCCACACCACTAGAGGGATATCTTCAACCACCAACCTACCATCCTGAGACAAGGCTGAGTATAGCCCACAAAGATCTCCGCCACGGCACAACCCAAGGGGGGGGCGCCAACCCAGACAGGATGATCACATCAGTTACTCAACCCACTCAGGTGACGCACCCCTCCCAGGGACGGTATGAGAGAGCCCCAGTAAGCCAGTGACTCAGCCCCTGTAATAGGGTTAGAGGCAGAGAATCCCAGTGGAAAGAGGGGAACCGGCCAGGAAGAGACAGCAAGGGCGGTTCGTTGCTCCAGAGCCTTTCCGTTCACCTTCCCACTCCTGGGCCAGACTACACTCAATCATATGACCCACTGAAGAGATGAGTCTTCAGTAAAGACTTAAAGGTTGAGACCGAGTTTGCGTCTCTGACATGGGTAGGCAGACCGTTCCATAAAAATGGAGCTATATAGGAGAAAGCCCTGCCTCCAGCTGTTTGCTTAGAAATTCTAGGGACAATTAGGAGGCCTGCGTCTTGTGACCGTAGCGTACGTGTAGGTATGTACGGTAGGACCAAATCAGGGAGATAGGTAGGAGCAAGCCCATGTCATGCTTTGTAGGTTAGCAGTAAAACCTTGAAATCAGCCCTTGCTTTGACAGGAAGCCAGTGTAGGGAGGCTAGCACTGAAGTAATATGATCCAATGTTTTGGTTCTAGTCAGGATTCTAGCAGCCGTATTTAGCACTAACTGAAGTTTATTTAGTGCTTTATCCGGGTAGCCGGAAAGTAGAGCATTACAGTATTCTAACCTAGAAGTGACAAAAGCATGGATTCATTTTTCTGCATCATTTTTGGAAAGAAAGTTTCTGATTTTTGCAATGTTACATAGCTGGAAAAAAGCTGTCCTTGAAATGGTCTTGATATGTTCTTCAAAAGAGAGATCAGGGTCCAGAGTAACGCCGAGGTCCTTCACAGTTTTATTTGAGACGACTGTACAACCATTAAGTTTAATTGTCAGATTCAACAGAAGATCTCTTTGTTTCATGGGACCTAGAACAAGCATCTCTGTTTTGTTCGAGTTTAAAAGTAGAAAGTTTGCAGCCATCCACTTCCTTATGTCTGAAACACATGCTTCTAGCGAGGGCAATTTTGGGGCTTCACCATGGTTCATTGAAATGTACAGCTGTGTGTCATCCGCATAGCAGTGAAAGTTAACATTATGTTTTCGAATGACATCCCCAAGAGGTAAAATATATAGTGAAAACAATAGTGGTCCTAAAACGGAACCTTGAGGATCACCGAAATTTACAGTTGATTTGTCAGAGGACAAACCATTCACAGAGACAAACTGATATCTTTCCGACAGATAAGATCTAAACCAGGCCAGAACTTGTCCGTGTAGACAAATTTGGGTTTCCAATCTCTCCAAAAGAATGTGGTGATCGATGGTATCAAAAGCAGCACTAAGGTGTAGGAGCACGAGGACAGATGCAGAGCCTCGGTCTGATGCCATTAAAAGGTAATTTACCACCTTCACAAGTGCAGTCTCAGTGCTATGATGGGGTCTAAAACCAGATTGAAGCATTTCGTATACATTGTTTGTCTTTAGGAAGGCAGTGGTGGTAGATGGAAGGTCGTGTTGCCCAACCGAGTCCTTTGAAGAATGTCTCTGGTGGTAAATTGGATACGTTGTAGTAACGTCATTGTGTGGTAGACGGGATACTCTGTCTGTTCTTTCCTAGCCCACGTTTGCAGCAGCTGTTGCTAACTCAACGGCTAGGAGTTATCACTTCTGTAGTGAATAAGAGTTCAAAGTTCATATCATTCGCAACCAAAGCTCATGCTGAGGTTGGCTTAGTTCTGTAGTTGACATGTTAGTCCTTTTAACGCTGACCTCTTTTAGGCTGCAGACCTCACGTATTTGGAACACGAGGTTACATTTTCGTCAAGGCTTTATATAGTGGAGCGAGAAGGGTGTGTTTGAAAAGTTTTATAACCCATGTCTCTTCACAGGGGCGGGCCACTGATTGAGCAGAGCCCTAACCTTATGAAAACCCAAATCTCTCATTTGGAAGCTAAGATTATTATTCAAACATTTAAATTGAACAATAATTCCATGTGACTCCGATAACTACAATGTGCAGACTTTCCACTGTAAAGTTTATGTCATCCTATCATTGATGAGAATGTCCCAGATGACAACAGAACTGACATCATATTCAATAAGTACCACCGCATATGTTCAATTGGTCGGATTACCAGAATATAGTTAATTTCCCCCCACCTTCTGATGTTCCCAGAATCTCTTTATTAACCAAAGGATTTTCAAATGTCACATCAGTAGGGTAGAGAGAGGAAAAACGGGGGAGAGGTATTTATGATGGTCATAAACCTACCCCTAGGCCAACGTCATGACACAAACATACTGTCAAAAATACAGTAGAAAAATAAGTCTATATACAATGTGAGCAAATGAGGTGAGATAAGGGAGGTAAAGGCAAAAAAAGGCCATGGTGGCGAAGTAAATACAATATAGCAAGTAAAACACTGGATTGGTAGATTTGCAGTGGAAGAATGTGCAAAGTAGAGATAGAAATAATGAGGACTGGCCACCCCACATAGCCTGGTTCCTCTCTAGGTTTCTTCCTAGGTTTTGGCCTTTCTAGGGAGTTTTTCCTAGCCACCGTGCTTCTACACCGGCATTGCTTGCTGTTTGGGGTTTTAGGCTGGGTTTCTGTACAGCACTTTGAGATATCAGCTGATGTACGAAGGGCTATATAAATAAATTTGATTTGATTTGATTTGATGGTAATAGGGGTTGCAACAATTTCGGCAGATCATTTTTAGAAAGAAAGGGTCCAGATTGTCTAGCTCGGCTGCTTTGTAGGGGTCCAGATTTTGCAACTCTTTCAGAACATCAGCTGACTGGATTTGGGAGAAGGAGAGACTTGTGGAAATCCAGTCTGGCTGTTAGCAGATGTGTTTTGGGAGGGGGGGGTTAGGCTCCCCAGAGTGTTAACTGACCATCCGTAACCCTGACCCCTGGTTACACACACATACACATGTACACACACACACAGCCCTCAGTTACTGATCCTAGTAACAACAGCATCTATCTAACAGCTCTCTCTCTATTTGTCTTTATCTTTCTCTCTCTGTATCTCTCTCTATAATGCTATCTCTATTCCTCTCTATCTCTCTCTATGTATCTCTCTCTATAACTCTATCTCTCCATCTCCATTTATCTCTCTCTCTCTGTGTATCTCTCTCTATTTGTCTTTATCTTTCTCTCTCTTTATCTCTCTCTATAACGCTATCTCTATTCCTCTCCATGTATCTCTCTCTATAACTCTATCTCTTATTCTCAATTTCTCTCTCTCGCTATAACTCTCTCTCTATTTCTCTCTATCTCTCTCTGTATATCTCTCTATAACTATCTCTCTATTTCTCTCTATATCTCTCTGTATATCTCTCTCTATAACTCTCTAACTCTCTCTATCTCTCTATGCCTCTCTATCTCTCTCTATATATAACTCTCTCTATCTCTCTCTCAGCTCTGTCTAGCTCTGACCCCTGTGTTCCTCACCTCCAGTAACTACCACCTCTATGTATCTCACATCTGAGTGAGTCTCAGTCAGCCCATAGAGGTATTATAAGATAGCCAACCTTTCATCATCTGGAGCTATCACCTCCCCTTACAACTGACGCATCACCTCCCCTTACAACTGACGCATCACCTCCCCTTACAACTGACGCATCACCTCCCCTTACAACTGACGCAACTGAGCACAATTTGGCCCGGGGGTGGTTTTATTTGGCCCTCCCTGTTTAAAAATATTTTTCAAATATATATATATTTATTTTTACATAAGACTGTAAAAACACCAGGAAACACTAGGAAAACTTCCCAAGTAATCCCACGGATAACAGAGAGACGTGATCGTACACAAATGTAACCTAGGTTTGAGAAATTATTATATTTTAGTCAATTGTTATATCTGTTTGGGCTTCTTGTGGTCAGTTTGCTTTCTACAAATTATTTGTAATGATGTTCCGGCCCCCCGACAATCCGCTCAATCGGCCTGCGGCTGAATGTAGTTGATGATCCTTGATCTAAGGGAAGGGGAAAGGGGATACCTAGTCAGTTACACAACTGAACGCATTCAACCGAAATGTGTGTTCCGCATTTAACCCAACCCCTCTGAATCAGAGAGGTGTAGGGGGGGGACAACATCACCGCCCGGGGAGCAGTTGTTGTGGGGGTCATGCATAGTATTTAGGGTACAATGTGTATTATATGTGTTATGTTGTACAGATAGTAAACAGTTGATTACCCTTGACCCCTGAACCCCCTGCCACCCCTCCTGAATGTAGTATAGTACAGATAGTAAACAATTGATTACCCTTGACCCCTGACCCCCCTGCCACCCCTCCTGAATGTAGTATAGTACAGATAGTAAACAATTGATTACCCTTGACCCCTGACCCCCTGCCACCCCTCCTGAATGTAGTATAGTACAGATAGTAAACAGTTGATTGCCCTTGACCCCTGACCCCCTGCCACCCCTCCTGAATGTAGTATAGCACAGATAGTAAACAGTTGATTACCCCTAACCCCTGACTATGCTGCCACCCCTCCAGAACGTTGTATGGGTAGGATGAGGAATGTGGCTCTTGTGGTGTGTGCTAACGTTTGTGTATGTTAGTGGGCATGCGCACGTACGTGTTTGTGCGTGTATGCATACTCCAAAGAGACAGTGAGGCTGTGTGGTTGTGCAGTTCCAACCCTCCATTAACCTGGAAAGCACCTAGTTACATGGTTCATGGCTGGTCTCAGCTCACTTGAAGGTAACAAAGGGTGTCGTGCGGAGCTCTGGGCAGGGTGGGTCGGGGTCGGGGTGGTGGGAAGGGGGTGCTCCGAATCTGGGCCATCTGAATCTGATCAGCCAGACCACTAGGTTGGCTGGCCCGACGCTGGGACTCTGGGATGCTTCTCCTTCATTAGAGAGGACTAAACACACGCACACACAGAGGGAGAGAGACACACACACACACACGTATGTATGTATGTATGTATGTATGTATGTATGTATGTATGTATGTATGTATGTATGTATGTATGTATGTATGTATGTATGTATGTATGTATGTATGTATGTATGTATGTATGTATGTATGTATGTATGTATGTATGTATGTATGTATGTATGTATGTATGTATGTACACACAAACATTAGAGGACTAAAGATCCCACAGCTCCCTTCATGATTGGGATCCTGTTACAGTATATGCCTCACCCTCTGCATATACAGGGCATTCAGAAAGTATTCAGACCCCTTGACTTTTTCTACATTTATTACCTTACAGCCTTATTGTAAAATAGACAAAAAATAAATGAATTCTCACCAATCTACTGAAATATTACTTTTACACAAGTGTTCAGAACCTTTACTCAGTACTTTGCCGAAGCACCTTTGGCAGCGATTACAGCCTTGAGTCTTCATCGGCATGACGCTACAAGCTTGGCACAACTGTATTTGGGGAGTTTCTCTCATTCTTCTCTACAGATCAATCAATCAAATGTATTTATAAAGCCCTTTTTACATCAGCCGATGTCACAAAGTGCTATACAGAAACCCATCCTAAAACCCCGAACAGCAAGCAATACAGATGTAGAAGCACAGTGGCTAGGAAAAACTCGCTAGAAAGGCCAGAACCTAGGAAGAAACCTAGAGAGGAACCAGGCTCTGAGGGGTGGCCAGTCCTCTTCTGGCTGTGCCGAGTGGAGATTATAACAGTACATGGCCAAGATGTTCAAACGTTCATAGATTACCAGCAGGGTCAAATAATATTAATCTGTGGTTGGAGAGGGTGCAACAGGTCAGCACCTCAGGAGTAAATGTCGGTTGGCTTTTCATAGCCGATCATTCAGAGTTAGAGACAGCAGGTGCGGTAGAGAGAGAGAGTTGTAAACAGCAGGTCTGGGACAGGTAGCACGTCCGGTGAACAGGTCAAGGTTCCATAACTGCAGGCAGAACAGTTGAAACTGGAGCAGCAGCATGGCCAGGTGGACTGGGGACAGCAAGGAGTCATCAGGCCAGGTAGTCCTGAGGCATGGTCCTAGGGCTCAGGTCCTCCGAGAGAAGAGAAAGAAAAAGAGAGAGCGAGAGAAAGAAAGAGAGAGAGGGAATTAGATGGAGCATACTTAAATTCACACAGGACACTGGGTAAGACAGGAGACATACTCCAGATAAAACAGACTGACTCTAGCCCCCGACACATAAACTATTGCAGCATAATTACTGGAGGCTGAGAAAGGAGGGGTTGGGAGACACTGTTGCCCCGTCCGACTATACCCCCAGACAAGGCCAACCAGGCAGGATATAACCCACCCACTTTGCCAAAGCACAGCCCCCACACCACTAGAGGGTTATCTTTAACCATTAACTTACTACCCTGAGACAAGACAGAGTACAGCCCACGAAGATCTCCCCCACGGCACGAACCCGAGGGGGGCGCCAACCCCAACACGAAGATCAAGTCACTGACTTATCCCACTCAAGTGACGCACCCCTCCTAGGGACGGCATGGAAGAGTGTAACGGATGTGAAATGCTAGCTTAGTTAGCGGTGGTGCACGCTAAATAGCGTTTCAATCGGTGACGTCACTTGCTCTGAGACCTTGAAGTAGTAGTTCCCCTTGCTCTGCAAGGGCCACAGCTTTTGTGGAGCGATGGGTAACGATGCTTTGTGGGTGACTGTTGTTGATGTGTGCAGAAGGTCCCTGGTTCGCGCCCGGGTATGGGCGAGGGGACGGTCTAAAGTTATACTGTTACAAGAGCACCAGTAAGCCAGTGACTCAGCTTAGGGTTAGAGGGTTAGAGGCAGAGAATCCCAATGGAAAGAAGGGAACTGGCCAGGCAGAGACAGCAAGGACAGTTCATTACTCCAGTGCCTTTCCGTTTACCTTCACACCCCTGGGCCAGACTACACTCAATCATAGGACCTACTGAAGAGATGAGTCTTCAGTAAAGACTTAAAGGTCAAGATCCTCTCAAGCTCTGTCAGGTTGGATGGGGAGCGTCGCTGCACAACTATTTTCAGGTCTCTCCAGAGATGGTCGATCGGGTTCAAGTCCGGGCTCTGGCTGGGCCACTCAAGGACATTGAGACTTGTCCCGAAGCCATTCTTCCGTTGTCTTGGCTGTGTGTTTAGGGTCATTGTCCTGATGGAAGATGAACCTTCATCCCAGTCTGAGGTCCTGAGCGCTCTGGAGCAGGATCTCTGTGTACTTTGCTACATTCATCATTCCATCCAACATGACTAGTCTCCCAGTCCTTGCCGCTGAAAAGCATGCCTAGAGCATGATGCTGCTGCCACCACCATGCTTCACAGTAGGGACGGTAGGATAGATATAGGTCTGTAGCAGTTTGGGTCAAGAGTGTCCCCCCCCCTTTGAAGAGGGGGATGACCGCAGCTGCTTACCAATCGTGGGGAATCTCAGACGACACGAAAGAGAGGTTGAACAGTCTAGTAATAGGGGTTGCAACAGTTTCGGCAGTTCATTTTAGAAAGAAAGGGTCCAAATTGTCTAGCCTGGCTGATTTGTAGGGATCCAGATTTTGCAGCTCTTTCAGAACATCAGCTGGCTGGATTTGGGAGAAGGAGAAATGGGTAAGGCTTGGGCGAGTTGCTGAAGTGCAGGCCTAGCACTCTCTGGCTCCTCCCCCTGTGTTTTGACTGACACGCCCCCATCCCACTTCCTGTGACATGAAGTGCAGGCCTAGCACTCTCTGGCTTGACTCCTCCTGCTGTGTTTTGACAGACACACCCTCACCCCACTTCCTGTGACACGCTCTCTGCTGTTTGGCCCCTCCCCCTGCATTTTGACTGACAGTAGTTCAGCTCCACCCACTCACTGTTTCACCTATCAGAACCAGAGTAAAAACCCTCTAAAGGCGTGTTCACATTGCACCTTAGCCCGGGGCTAAGAGCCTCCTTAGCTCTGGGCTAAGGGAGATTTTAGCCCAGGGCTAGGCGAGTGTTCACACTTGCACATTCTAAAGTAGGCTAGCACCAACCTTGGCCTAGGGCTAGTTGGCCCTGGTCTGGATTCAGGGTTAGCACCGCCTTTTCAGGGCGAGCCCCAGAAACACGGTGCCAAAATAGCCCGTGTGAAACGGGGTGAAGAACAATGCATAGAATTTTCACCGGTCAATCACAATGCATATGCTTGAGATGCCTGTGACAATTCTGCACAAAAACCTGACATAAAAAAACAAAATATTTGAATATCTGAAGCCACATGCTCTACAGCTGGAAGTGCAGCAAACGCTCTATTTTCATCTGCTTTCATAGCTTTTCTATTGACATTTAATTGGATATATCCATGATAATAATATGGTTGCATGATTTGGCTTGGATCATAAAAATTGATGTCTCGTCCGTGCAGCGCATTTGCTGTACAGGGGCAATATCGCATGTCAGAAGTGAAACATTGTTTCTGAGGTCGGCCAGCAGACAGCAAAGTTTATACAAACCATCACAGTTGGAAATAAAATGTTAAGCTAGATGCAAGAGGAATTGATGTGTTCATATTATTGCTTAACATTGGTGGCGTAGCAGATATAGAATGTTGTGTATTTGTGTATGTATGTGTATTTGTGCGCTAGTGTTAATCCTAAACTGAGGGCTAAAGTTTAGCACAGGGTTTTTATTTTTTTGTTTTTTATTTAACCTTTATTTAACTAGGCAAGTCAGTTAAGAACAAATTATTATTTACAATGACAGCCTACTCTGGCCAAACCCCGACGATGCTGGGCCAATTGTGCGTCGCCCTCTGGTACTCCCAATCACGGCCAGGTTGTGATACAGCCTGGGTTAACAAATGCATGTGTGAACACAGCATAAGCTAGCTAAGAACAATGCATTGTGAAAAGGCCTTAAGTATTTATTTCTTAGTTGGATAGTTAACGCTACTCTTCACTCATGAGTAACACACACTCACACTCACGACCGAGTCCACCAGAGACACAACTCTTGTCCCTGATTAGAAAAATCTGGGGCTTTCCCTGCACTTGCCTCTGGGCATTATCCAGGACAACCCGCATCCATTGGATCCCAGAATGGATGGAAGTGTGTCTCTGCTTGGGGGCTGGAAAGTGATCTTTGATGAGAGGCTTCGACAGATGATGTCCAGTCCAGTAGATAATGCCAGTGTGTGTTCATGTGTGTGCTGGTATTCGTCCTTTGTGTGTTCGTGGATAGTCAAGAGCTTCTTCTCTCCCCCCCTCTCTCCCTCTTACCCCCTCCCTCCTCTCCCCCTCTCCCTCCACCTCACCCTCACTCCCTCCTACCTCCTCCTCCCCCTCGTACCACCTCCCTCCTTCACCCCCCTCCCCATCTCCCT
>NC_056436.1:13171807-13231807 GCF_018296145.1 Oncorhynchus tshawytscha | reverse complement strand
ATCCCCTTACCATCAGCCATCCCCTACCATCAGCCATCCCCTCACCAGAACCCCTCTATATCCTCTCACCTCCACCAGTTGTATCATGTAAACCATTTACACAGGCATCTTTATTAAAGGTTAGCAGCATGTTTAGTACAACACAACATCCCATCAACTGCTTCAATCATATTAAAACATTTACACGTAACCTAGGAGCTGTTACAATGCTTCCTACTAGTGTGTTAGCAGAGTTCAGCGCTAGCTACATAAAGCCTGGTCCTGGGGAGTTTGGGAGTTAATTGGAAACTGTCTGGGTTAAGTAAATGTTAGACTTCTGGCTCTGGGCTGGAGAGACCTCAGGTTAGGCAGGGAGGAAGAGGGAAGGGGAGGAGGAGGAAATGGGTAATATGATTACATTTACACAATGATGATGTCCCTTTAAATTTAATGTACCACATGCCTGTAGTCAACGTTACAAGATGAGAGTTTCTCAAGTACAGCCATATCCTCATTGGGATAACTTATCCTCATTTAGATAACATATCCTCATTTGGATAACATATCCTCATTTAGATAACATATTCTCATTTGGATAACATATCCTCATTTAGATAACATATTCTCATTTGGATAACATACCCTCATTGGGATAGCATACCCTCATTGGGATAACATACCCTCATTGGGATAACATATCCTCATTGGGATAACATATCCTCATTGGGATAACATATCCTCATTTGGATAACATATCCTCATTTAGATAACATATTCTCATTTGGATAACATACCCTCATTGGGATAGCATACCCTCATTGGGATAGCATACCCTCATTGGGATAACATACCCTCATTGGGATAACATATCCTCATTGGGATAACTTATCCTCATTTGAATAACATATCCTCATTGGGATAACATATCCTCATTTGAGATTACTTATCCTCATTTGAGATTACTTACCCTCATTTGGATAACATATCCTCATTTGGATAACATATCCTCATTGGGATAACATAACCTCATTGGGATAACATATCCTCATTGGGATAACATATCCTCATTGGGATAACATATCCTCATTTGAGATTACTTATCCTCATTTGGACAACATATCCTCATTTGAGATTACTTATCCTCATTTAGATAACATATCCTCATTTGAGATTACTTATCCTCATTTGGATAACATATCCTCATTTGAGATTACTTATCCTCATTGGGATAACATATCCTCATTTGAGATTACTTATCCTCATTTAGATAACATATCCTCATTTGAGATTACTTATCTTCATTTGGATAACATATCCTCATTTGAGATTACTTATCCTCATTTAGATAACATATCCTCATTTGAGATTACTTGTCCTCATTTGGATAACATATCCTCATTTGAGATTACTTATCCTCATTTGGATAACATATCCTCATTTGAGATTACTTATCCTCATTGGGATAACATATCCTCATTTGAGATTACTTATCCTCATTTAGATAACATATCCTCATTTGAGATTACTTATCCTCATTTAGATAACATATCCTCATTTGAGATTACTTATCCTAATTTAGATAACATATCCTCATTTGAGATTACTTATCCTCATTTAAATAACATATCCTCATTGGGATAACATATCCTCATTTGAGATTACTTATCCTCATTTAGATAACATATCCTCATTGGGATAACATATCCTCATTTGAGATTACTTATCCTCATTTGGATAACATATCCTCATTTGAGATTACTTATCCTCATTTAGATAACATATCCTCATTTAGATAACATATCCTAATTTGGATAAAAGAAAACGGTTTGCTTATGTGTACAACATTTTGTCCATGCGTTTAACAGAAGTCCCTAGATTTACCATAGCTGTGTTAGAGGTTTGTAGTGTATAATGTGTTTGTTCTAATAAGATGTACCTTCTGTCCGGGTTCAGATTCAAAGAGGCACCAGTGATCCACACAGCTACAAGAGTCTCGCTGACTGCTTCAGAACCATCTCCCACAATGAAGGGTGAGTGTCTGCTAGCCAGTACATGTCGCCGTTTTAGCCTTGATACACACAGCATAGTCTTACAGTATTCAGCACTGCTCAGGCATTCAATGTACACCCCCATGTTTCCTGTCTGAAACAGGTGTGTGTTCCTGTGTCATTTAGTGTGTAGGGTTTATTAAATTATGGGTCAGGACACAATGTGGGCCATGGGCATGTGAGAGGTGGGTTTGCGAGTTATCATCTCACACTAGTTCTTCTTAATTTGGGTCGTTAGATGGTGATTTGGATCACGAGAGGATGGTCAATTTCTCATTTGGGTCTGGAGCTGAAAAAGCTTAACAACCCCAGGTGTAGAGAAAGGCAAAGTAAACAGAGTTGACTGAGAAGATGGTGACCATAGTATAAAATTATTTTTATCGGTTTTCAATCAGTTTTTTGTCTGTATTCTGAATTCCCTGTTCATTAGGGAAGTTAGCCAACATCTTGTTCTATCTTTAACACATAGCTAAGTGAATGCTCTGTATGAAGCTCCTTGTGCTGTTTTGCACAGTTTTCAGTAAGAAGAACTCACTCTGAGTCAATCTAGCTAGATAGAAAGAATAAAAGGAATGGGATTAAAAAAAAATGGTATTGCGCTTCTTAACACCCGGCTGCTTAACCCGGAAGCCAGCCGCACCAATGTGTTGGAGGAAACACCATTCAACTATCGACCGAGGTCAGCCTGCAGGTGTCTGGGGCGCCACAAGGAGTCGCTAGAGCATGATGAGCCAAGTAAAACCCTCCCCTAACACTGGGCCAATTGTACGCCGCCCTATGGGACTCCGATCACAGCCGGTTGTGATACAGCCTGGGATCGAACCCGGGTCTGTAGTGACACCTGTAGCACTAACTCTAACGTTCACTCCCTCCATCCCTCTGGGTCAGTACTGTGGCTCTGTGACAGGCCTGTGAGACAGGGACATTGTGCAGAGCCAGGTGAAAGTAAGTGCCTGTTTATGGAGAGACGAAAGCTTTATAGTGGATATAACATTTATCTGCTGGGAGGTGTGAGTGAATGTGAGCTAAGAGAGGCCGACTGGCGTCTGCGTGCATATGTGTGTCTGTGTATATGTGCTGTGATAGGCTGGCTGGTGACAGTTGGGGAATTCCTTTGCTGGCTACCAGCCTACAAAGCCTGTTTGTTTGTTTGTTTGTTTGTTTGTGCGTGTGTGTGTGTGTGTGTGTGTGTGTGTGTGTGTGTGTGTGTGTGTGTGTGTGTGTGTGTGTGTGTGTGTGTGTGTGTGTGTGTGTGTGTGTGTGTGTGTGTGTGTGTGTGTGTGTGTGTGTGTGTGTGTGTGTGTGTGTGTGTGTGTGTGTCACGACTTCCACCGAAGTTGGTCCCTCCTTGTTCGGGCGACATTCAGCGGTCGAAGTCACCGACCTTCTAGACATCGCTGATCCACTTTTAATTTTCCATTGGTTTTGTCTTGTCTTCCATCACACCTGGTTCCAATTCCATCAATTCCATGCTGTGTATTTAACCCTCTGTTCCCCCCCATGTCCTTGTCGGTAATTGATTTCTTGTAGTGCTTGTGCACGTTATGCTGGTATTTACCGGGGTTTTGATTGACCCATTTATTGTATTGTTCTGTTGACGGTGGTTTATGGATATTAAACGCCTGACTTCTCTACCGCCAGTACGCACCTCACTACAGTGTGGGTGCGTGCATTTGAGTATCTGTCTACTGTCTATGCGTAGGTGTGTATGCGTGTTAGGATTTACCTGTAAGGGAGAGGATAATGTTGTTGAACCTCTGTGGAACCTAGATCATAAAACAACAGACAGACAAACCAACTGCCAACAATGACAAATACTAACATTTTATTCTGTGTTATTATTGCCAGCAATGACAAATACTGAAATATTATTCTGTGTTATTGTCAAAAATGACAAATACTGAAGTATTATTCTGTGTTGCTATTGTCAACAATGACAAATACTGAAATACTATTCTGTTGTTATTGTCAGTAATGCCAAGTATTTCAAAGGAATTCTGTTTCACCGCTCTCTTTGTCAGCAATCTACTATGGAAGTCCCAGCACACAGCAGCTCTCATGGGAATCTTCTGGGTAATGGGATGGGAGGGGTGTTGACTTGAAGGACAACATGATGACCTCAGAAGTTGAATGAATCTGTGACCTCCCTGGTCTAGCAGTATAGCCTCAGCCTCCAGGAGCACATGTATATGGTTTCTGCAAAGGTTTGAATCAGCCTACTGGCCTTTGACAAAACATCTGTCTTTCTCCACTGTCATCCTCTCTCTCTCTGTTCAATGAAGTCAGAAAATACACTACCAGTCAGAAATTCGACGGTGAAGGCCTGATTCATGCAGTCTTCTCTGAACAGCTGATGTTGAGATGTGCCTGTTACTTGAACTCTGTGAAGCATTTATTTGGGCTGCATTTTCTGAGGCTGGTAACTCTAATGAACTTATCCTCTGCGGCAGAGGTAACTCTGGGTCTTCCTTTTCCTGTGGCGGTCCTCATGAGAGCCAGTTTTATCATAAGGCTTGATGTTTTTGCGACTGCACTTGAAGAAACTTTCAAAGTTCTTGACATTTTCCTGGATTGACTGAACTTCATGTCTTAAAGTAATGATGGACTGTCGTTTCTCTTTGCTTATTTGAGCTGTTCTTGCTATAATATGGACTTGGTCTTTTTCCAAATAGGGCTATCTTCTGTATACCAACCCTACCATGTCTATGCATAGATAATAAACAGCGAGTAGTAGCAGTGTACAAAAGGGGGGGGTCAATGTTAATTGTCCGGTGGCGATTTTATTAAGTGTTCAGCAGTCTTATGGCTTGGGGGTAGAAGCTGTTGAGGAGCCTTTTGGTTCTAGACTTGGCACTCCGGTACCGCTTGCCGTGCAGTAGCAGAGAAAACCACCTTTACCTTGTCACAATACAACTGATTGGCTCAAATGCATTAAGAAGGAAATAAATCCCACAAATTCACTTTTAACAAGGCACACCTGTTCATTTACATGCATTCCAGGTGACTACCTCATGAAGCTGGTTGAGAGAATGCCAAGAGTGTGCAAAGCTGTCATTAAGACAAAGGGTGGCTACTTTGTTTAACACTTTTTTGATTACTACATGATTCCGTATGTGCTATTTCATAGTTTTGATGTCTTCACCATTATTCTACAATGGAGAAAATAGTCTAAATAAAGAAAAACCCTGTAATGAGTAGGTGTGTCCAAACTTTTGACTGGTACCGTATGTGAAAAATGTTTTACACATGCACAAATTTGCCAGGTAATGACATGGCAAAATATAGTGAAAGTATACTATTTAAATGTATAATATATGCCATTTAGCAAACGCTTTTATCCAAAATGAGTTACAATCAAGTGTGCATACATTTTACATGTGGATGGCCCCCGCAGGAATCGAATCCACATCCTTGGCATTGCAAGCTCTACCAGCTATGCCACACATGCCCACACTATGCCACACAGGCCCACACTATGCCACACAGGCCCACACTATGCCACACAGGCCCACACTATGCCACACAGGCCCACACTATGCCACACAGGCCCACACTATGCCACACATTCTTCTCTGCAGATCCTCTCAAGCTCTGTCAGGATGGATGGGGAGCATTGCTGCACAGCTATTTTCAGGTCTCTCCAGAGATGTTTGATCAGGTTCATGTCCGGGCTCTGGCTGGGTCACTCAAGAACATTCAGAGACTTGTTCCAAAGCCACTCCTGCGTTGTCTTGACTGTGTGTTTAGGGTCGTTGTCCTGTTGTTAGGTGAACCTTCACCCCAGTCTGAGATCCTGAGTGCTCTGGAGCAGGTTTTCATCAAGGATCTCTCTATACTTTTCTCTGTTCATCTTTCCCTCGATCCTGACTAGTCTCCCAGGCCCTACAGCATGATGCTGCCAACACCATGCTTCACAGTAGGGATGGTTCCAGGATTCCTCCAGACGTGAGTGACGCTTGATATTCAGGCCAAAGAATTCAATCTTGATATCATCAGACCAGAGCATCTTGTTTCTCATGGACTGAGAGTGCTTTAAGTGCCTTTTAGCAGACTCCAAGCGGGCTGTCATGTGCCTTTTACTGAGGAGTGGCTTCCGTTTGGCCAATGTACCATAAAGGCCTGATTGGTGGAGTGCTGCAGAGATGGTTGTCCTTCTGGAGGGTTATCCCATCTCCTTAGATGAACTCTGGAGCTCTGTCAGAGTGACCATCGGGTTCTTGGTCACCTCCTGACCAAGGTCCTTCTTCCCCGATTGCTCATTTTGACCGGGCGGCCAGCCCTAGGAAGATTCTTGGTGGTTCCAAACGTCTTCCATTTAAGAATGATGGAGGCCACTGTTTTCTTGGGGACCTTCAATGCTGCAGACATTTTTTGGTACCCTTCCCCAGATCTGTGCCTCTACACAGTCCTGTCTCTGAGATTTACGGACAATTCCTTCGACCTCATGGCTGTTTTTTTGCTCTGACATGCACTGTTAACTGTGGGACATTATATAGTCAGGTGTGTGCCTTTCCAAATCATGTCCAATCAATTACATCTACCACATGTGGACTCAAATCAAGTTGTAGAAACATCTCAAGGACTATCAATGGAAACAGGATGCACCTGAGCTCAATTTTGAGTCTCATAGCAAAGGGTCTGAATATTTATGTAAATAATATATTTCTGTTTTATAGATTTAATACATTTGCTAAACTTTCTTAAAACCTGTTTTCACTTCATCATTATGGGGTATTGTGTGTAGATTGATGAGGAAAATGTTTTCTTTAATCCATTTTAGAATAAAGCTGTAACGTAACAAAATGTGGAAAAAGGGAAGGGGTCTGAATACTTTCAGAATGCACTGTAAATGATGTTGTATAGAAAAAGGTATGTTGCTCATTACAGGTATTAGGTTTTGTATTGAAATAGCTACATTTACAGTATGATTATTGTATTTAATTGAGTTTTCGAAGATGAGCTATGACGGAACAGTCAGTTTCCTTTAAAGGTTTTCTCTATTCCCTGTGAATGTGTGTGTATGTATTTGTGAATCTTGTACCACTGTGTGAAATGCCTTAGCAGCAGTCCTCTTAATAAAGTACTATCCTATCTATGTGGTGCGGCGTCAAGGCATGCGATATGCAGCTGTGTGTCAGAGAGGGAGCAGGGCGCATGCTTCATTCATTCAAATTAAGATAACACTATTGGCCAATTTCACACCAAAATGTGACTAACAATCTTAACCCAACCCACTTTTAACCCAACTACGAAAGACACACATTTATACATATACACTTTTTTTTGAGAGGTGAGGGAGGCTGCCCAACTTGGTTCCTGTCGTTGTAGGGCACAACCTTAGGCAATGGCATCTAGGACTTGATACCAACAACCCTCTAGTTGCTCGCTTCCCACAAGATTTTTCCAGTCGAACCCAGTATATTCTCAGCCTTCAGATTCAATAACCCTTCAACCAGCCAACCAGTATATTCTCAGCCTTCAGATTCAAACAACCCTTCAACCAGCCAACCAGTATATTCTCAGCCTTCAGATTCAAACAACCCTTCAACCAGCCAACCAGTATATTCTCAGCCTTCAGATTCAATAACCCTTCAACCAGCCAATCAGTATATTCTCAGCCTTCAGATTCAAACAACCCTTCAACCAGCCAACCAGTATATTCTCAGCCTTCAGATTCAAACAACCCTTCAACCAGCCAACCAGTATATTCTCAGCCTTCAGATTCAAACAACCCTTCAACCAGCCAACCAGTATATTCTCAGCCTTCAGATTCAAACAACCCTTCAACCAGCCAACCAGTATATTCTCAGCCTTCAGATTCAATAACCCTTCAACCAGCCAATCAGTATATTCTCAGCCTTCAGATTCAAACAACCCTTCAACCAGCCAACCAGTATATTCTCAGCCTTCAGATTCAAACAACCCTTCAACCAGCCAACCAGTATATTCTCAGCCTTCAGATTCAAACAACCCTTCAACCAGCCAACCAGTATATTCTCAGCCTTCAGGTTCAAACAACCCTTCAACCAGCCAACCAGTATATTCTCAGCCTTCAGATTCAAACAACCCTTCAACCAGCCAACCAGTATATTCTCAGCCTTCAGATTCAAACAACCCTTCAACCAGCCAATCAGTATATTCTCAGCCAGCCCCTCTCTCAGCTAGCCACTATATTCTCAGCCCCCAGATTTATGGCTCTGTCATCCAGCATGAGGGGCTTTAGAAGTCATGTGGGTTAACCACCTCCAGAAGCCCTGATATCCTCCTCCTTCTCACTCCCATCAGGTTGCATCAGAGGACCAAATCACCTTCCTGTTTGTTTATCTTCTCCTTCCTCTTCTTCTTCTTCAATAATTTTAGATGGGCTAGATTGAGCTTGCCGTGTCGCAATAACACCAATAAAATATTCCCTAAAAACGTAAACCCCACAAATCAGGGCACTACAGGCAGGCTCAAGCAAACACTCAAAAGAATTTGAAAGATTTCAAAAACTATTTGAAACCAGATCTATGCAATTCAGTAGTTTCATATGAACAGTTAGTGGGTTGTTGGATGTGTCAGATTAGATTAGTTTTTGATGACCTCTAGAAGAACAGACTGTGTGTTTGTCTTGTGGTGAAACCTGACCTGTGTCTCTTGAGTGTCTCTTTCTCTGCTCATGTCAAGGTTAAATCAGTCACTGGGGAAACGGCAATATTAGCAGGTGAAGCATGCAGGTTGTCTCCTAGGTGTTGAAGAATTTCCTGCCTGTGACTCATATTTATCATAGTAAAGCAGGTGTGAGACAGAACCAAATCAAGTTGTATTTGTCACATGCGCCGAATATGACAAGTGTAGACCTTACTGTGAAATGCTTTCTTACATTACAGATTTAAGAAATTAGAGTTAAGAAAATATTTACCAAATAAACTAAAGTTAAAAAAAGTAACACAATAAAATAAAAATAACGAGGCTATATACAGGGGATAACGGTACTGATTAAACGTGCGTGGGTACAGGTTAGTGTCACGGTTGTTGTAAGAATAGGACCAAGGCACAGCGGATGTTGAGTTCCACATATTTACTGAAAAAAATGAAACTTAAAGCAAAAACAAATAAATCAATAAACGAACAACTAAACGTGACTACGTGGTGCACAGGAACAAACACAAAACAATATCCCACAAACACAGGTGGGAGAAATATCTACTTAAATATGATCCCCAATTAGAGACAACGATTACCAGCTGCCTCTAATTGGGAATCATACAAAACACCAACATAGAAAATATAAACTAGAGCACAACATAGAAATTATAAACAGAATACACCCTAGTCACGCCCTGACCTACTACACCATAGAGAAACAAGGGCTCTCTATGGTCAGGGCGTGACAGTTAGTTGAGGTAATTGAGGTAATATGTACAGTACCAGTCAAAAGTTTGGACACACCTACTCATTCAAGTGTTTTTCTTTATTTTTACTATTTTCTACATTACATAACAATAGTGACGACATCGAAACTATGAAATAACACATATGGAATCATGTAGTAACCAAAAGAGTGTTAAACAAATCAAAATAGATGTTTTATTTTAGATTCTTCAAAGTAGCCACCCTTTTCCTTGATGACAGGTTTGCACACTCTTGACAATCAATCAACCAGATTCACCTGGAATGCTTTTACAACAGTCTTGAAGGAGTTCCCACATATGCTGGCACTTTTGGCTGCTTTTCCTTCACTCTGCGGTCCAACTCATCCCAAACCATCTCAATTGGGTTGAGGTCGGGTGATTGTGGAGGCCAGGTCATCTGATGCAGCACTCCATCACTCTCCTTCTTGTTCAAATAGCCCTTACACAGCCTGGAGGTGTGTTTTGGGTCATTGGGTCCCACTAAGCTCAAACCAGATGGAATGGCGTATCACTGCAGACTTCTGTGATAGCATGCTGGTTAAGTGTGCCTTGACTTCCGGCGCCGACAGAGATGGCCGCCTCGCTTCGCGTTCCTAGGAAACTATGCAGTTTTTATTTTTTTTACGTGTTATTTCTTACACTAGTACCCCAGGTCATCTTAGGTTTCATTACATACAGCCGAGAAGAACTACTGAATATAAGATCAGCGTCAACTCACCATCAGTACGACCAAGAATATGTTTTTCGCGATGCGGATCCTGTGTTCTGCCTTACAACCAGTGCAACGGAGTGGATTACATGCAGCGACCCAAAGAAACGACTCAGAAAAAGAGGGAAACGAAGCGGTCTTCTGGTCAGACTCCGGAGACGGGCACATCGTGCACCACTCCCTAGCATTCTTCTTGCCAATGTCCAGTCTCTTGACAACAAGGTTGATGAAATCCGAGCAAGGGTAGCATTCCAGAGGGACATCAGAGACTGTAACGTTCTCTGCTTCACGGAAACATGGCTAACTGGAGAGACGCTATCCGAAGCGATGGAGCCAGCGGGTTTCTCCACGCATCGCGCCGACAGAAACAAACATCTTTCTGGTAAGAAGAGGGGCGGGGGAGTATGCCTTATGTCTAACGTGACATGGTGTGATGAAAGAAACATACAGGAACTCAAATCCTTCTGTTCACCTGATTTAGAATTCCTCACAATCAAATGTAGACCGCATTATCTACCAAGAGAATTCTCTTCGATTATAATCACAGCCATATATATCCCCCCCCAAGCAGACACATCGATGGCTCTGAACGAACTTTATTTAACTCTCTGCAAACTGGAAACAATTTATCCGGAGGCTGCATTCATTGTAGCTGGGGATTTTAACAAGGCTAATCTGAAAACAAGACTCCCTAAATTTTATCAGCATATCGATTGCGCAACCAGGGGTGGAAAGACCCTGGATCATTGTTACTCTAACTTCCGCGACGCATATTATGCCCTGCCCCGCCCCCCTTTCGGAAAAGCTGACCACGACTCCATTTTGTTGATCCCTGCCTACAGACAGAAACTAAAACAAGAAGCTCCCACGCTGAGGTCTGTCCAACGCTGGTCTGACCAAGCTGACTCCACACTCCAAGACTGCTTCCATCACGTGGACTGGGAGATGTTTCGTATTGCGTCAGACAACAACATTGACGAATACGCTGATTCGGTGTGCGAGTTCATTAGAACGTGCGTTGAAGATGTCGTTCCCATAGCAACGATTAAAACATTCCCTAACCAGAAACCGTGGATTGATGGCAGCATTCGTGTGAAACTGAAGGCGCGAACCACTGCTTTTAATCAGGGCAAGGTGTCTGGTAACATGACTGAATACAAACAGTGCAGCTATTCCCTCCGCAAGGCTATCAAACAAGCTAAGCGCCAGTACAGAGACAAAGTAGAATCTCAATTCAACGGCTCAGACACAAGAGGCATGTGGCAGGGTCTACAGTCAATCACGGACTACAGGAAGAAACCCAGCCCAGTCACGGACCAGGATGTCTTGCTCCCAGGCAGACTAAATAACTTTTTTGCCCGCTTTGAGGACAATACAGTGCCACTGACACGGCCTGCAACGAAAACATGCGGTCTCTCCTTCACTGCAGCCGAAGTGAGTAAGACATTTAAACGTGTTAACCCTCGCAAGGCTGCAGGCCCAGACGGCATCCCCAGCCGCGCCCTCAGAGCATGCGCAGACCAGCTGGCCGGTGTGTTTACGGACATATTCAATCAATCCCTATACCAGTCTGCTGTTCCCACATGCTTCAAGAGGGCCACCATTGTTCCTGTTCCCAAGAAAGCTAAGGTAACTGAGCTAAACGACTACCGCCCCGTAGCACTCACATCCGTCATCATGAAGTGCTTTGAGAGACTAGTCAAGGACCATATCACCTCCACCCTACCTGACACCCTAGACCCACTCCAATTTGCTTACCGCCCAAATAGGTCCACAGACGATGCATTCTCAACCACACTGCACACTGCCCTAACCCATCTGGACAAGAGGAATACCTATGTGAGAATGCTGTTCATCGACTACAGCTCGGCATTCAACACCATAGTACCCTCCAAGCTCGTCATCAAGCTCGAGACCCTGGGTCTCGACCCCGCCCTGTGCAACTGGGTACTGGACTTCCTGACGGGCCGCCCCCAGGTGGTGAGGGTAGGCAACAACATCTCCTCCCCACTGATCCTCAACACTGGGGCCCCACAAGGGTGCGTTCTGAGCCCTCTCCTGTACTCCCTGTTCACCCACGACTGCGTGGCCACGCATGCCTCCAACTCAATCATCAAGTTTGCGGACGACACAACAGTGGTAGGCTTGATTACCAACAACGACGAGACGGCCTACAGGGAGGAGGTGAGGGCCCTCGGAGTGTGGTGTCAGGAAAATAACCTCACACTCAACGTCAACAAAACTAAGGAGATGATTGTGGACTTCAGGAAACAGCAGAGGGAACACCCCCCCATCCACATCGATGGAACAGTAGTGGAGAGGGTAGCAAGTTTTAAGTTCCTCGGCATACACATCACAGACAAACTGAATTGGTCCACTCACACAGACAGCATCGTGAGGAAGGCGCATCCTTATGTAATACATGTATCTATTAGCCACTTTAACTATGCCACTTGGTTTACATACTCATCTCATATGTATATACTGTACTCGATATCATCTACTGTATCTTGCCTATGCTGCTCTGTACCATCACTCATTCATATATCCTTATGTACATATTCTTTATCCCCTTACACTGTGTATAAGACAGTAGTTTTTTGGAATTGTTAGTTAGATTACTTGTTCGTTATTACTGCATTGTCGGAACTAGAAGCACAAGCATTTCGCTACACTCGCATTAACATCTGCTAACCATGTGTATGTGACAAATAAAATTTGATTTGATTTGAATTCTAAATAAATCACCAACAGTTTCACCAGCAAAGCACCCCCGCACCATCCCACCTCCTCCTCCGTGCTTCACGGTGGGAACCACACATGCGGAGATCATCCGTTCACCTACTCTGCATCTCACAAAGACACAGTGGTTGGAACCAAAAATCTCAAATATGAACTCATCAGACCAAAGGACAGATTTCCACCGGTCTGATGTCGATTGCTCGTGTTTCTTGGCCCAAGAAAGTCTCTTCTTCCTATTGGTGTCCTTTAGTAGTGGTTTCTTTGCAGCAATTCGACGGTGAAGGCCTGCTTCATGCAATCTCCTCTGAACAGTTGATGTTGAGATGTGTCTGTTACTTGAACTCTGTGAAGCATTTATTTGGGCTGCAATTTCTGAGGCTGGTAACTTGAATGGACTTATCCTCTACAGCAGAGGTAACTCTGGGTCTTCCTTTCCTGTGGCGGTCCACATGAGAGACAGTGTTTTCATAGCGCTTGATGGTTGTTGCGACTGCACTTTTTCCTGGATTGACTGACCTTCATGTCTTAAAGTAATGATGGACTGTCGTTTCTCTTTGCATATTTGAGCTGTTCTTGCCATAATATAGACTTGGTCTTTTACGAAGTTGTAGTATCAAAGCAAATCACATCAAACTTTATTTGTCACATGTGCTGAATACAACAAGTGTAGACTTTACCGTGAAATGCTTACTTACAAGCCCTTAACCAACTGTGCAGTTCAAGAAGAGTTAAGAAATATTTACCAGGTGGACTAAAATAAAAAATCATAATAAAGGGCCTCCGTGGTGCAGGCTGGAGCCCAGGCTCTGTCGCAGCCGGCCGCGACCGGGAGGTCCATGGGGCCACACAAAATTGGCCTAGCGTTGTCTGGTTTAGGGTTTGGCCGGGAGGGATATCCTTGTCTCAATGCTCACTAGCGACTAGCGACTCCTGTGGTGGGCCTGTGTTAAGAAGCAGTGTGGCTTGGTTGGGTTGTGTTTCGGAGGACGCATGGCTCTCGACCTTCGTCTCTCCCGAGCCCGTACGGGAGTTGTAGTGATGAGACAAGACAGTAACTACTAACAATTGGATACCATGAAAAAGGGGGTAAAAAAAATAAAAAATACATTTTTTAAAGTAATAACAAAAAGTAACACAATGAGAATAACAATAACGAGGCGACAATTGAAGTCAGAAGTTTATATACACCTTAGCCAAATACATTTAAACTCAGTTTTTCACATTTAATCCAAGTAAAAATTTCCTCTCTTAGGTCAGTTAGGATCACCACTTTATTTGAAGAATGTGAAATGTCAGAATAATAGTTGAGAGAAGGATTTATTTCAGCTTTTATTTCTTTCATCACATTCCCAGTGGGTCAGAAGTTTACATACACTCAATTAGTATTTGGTAGCATTGTCTTTAAATTGTTTAACTTCGGTCAAACGTTTCAGATAGACTTCACAAGTAAATAGTAAAGTACAAATACTCACAACAAATGACTAAAGTAGTACCTCAAAGTATGTGTTATTAGTTCATTTACACCACTGTTTGGATGGCAAGGAGTTTCAGGTTGTCATAATGGACACCATGCATTATAAAGTGGGATGACACCCGTATGGTAGACCCCAGTCAGTGAGATTGACCTATATCTGGTCTGTTATTGTAAATTGAACCAAATTAACCCAGATGATACAGTTTTGGGGGCAACTACTAGCAACAGCATTGAGTGGAGATTTTGCCGAGTGCACATTCACGGATAGGCAATTAGATTTTATTGAGCCTGTAAACCTTTCTCATCTTAGACACCAAGCTCATCTGCCCACAAGAGATTACAACCATGTGACAGTTTAGTTATCACAATTAACTGCAATACTTGTAAGTGTAATTACACATGTAATTACAATCACTGACTATGTATGCTCTTTGACTCGCTTGCGCGCGCACACACACACACACACACACACACACACACACACACACACACACACACACACACACACACACACACACACACACACACACACACACACACACACACACACACACACACTGACCAGCTGGGCCCTTAGTAGCCACTAGAGATAATTTGTTTAGGAAAACAAAAAAGGGACTTAGTGTGTACTTTACATTTAAAATCAAATCAGGATTCAAATTAACCTCAGTCACATGGGCTCTGAGGTTGTCTGTAACAAATGTGCATCCTCCTTTCTCACCTGTTGGCTATGTAGACTGACCACACCCGGGAAATCTACAGTGGACATTTGCATGGACAAACAGGACACAGACCATAGACTTCCGTCCTTCTGACTATGTGAAATAATTGGCAACATTTGACTACTGACGATAAGTGTAACACATTATTGGGGGTTAATAATTTGTGAGACTTGTCATAAACATGTTCATCCCTCTTATAATGTCTTATAGTGATGTAATAATGATCCTGACTAAATAACATACATTTTGATCAACGACAAAGTTATAACGCATTGTACCTGTCTGGTTTAAGTGTTCCCAAAGAACTATACCAAACAGACATCTATTTTTACACCAGTTATAAGGAGAGAGAGAGGGGGGGGGGCATACAGAGTGAGAGACCGAGAAAGAAAGAGAAACTGAGAGATAGACAGGATAAACAGTAGCCTACAGAGTGTGTGTGTCTGTGAGTGTACGGTGTATTGATATAGAACACATATATACAGTACGTGTGGACAGGAAGGACAGTGTAGCTAGCGTGACTGCTGGTATACAGTGGGGAGAACAAGTATTTGATACACTGCCGATTTTTCAGGTTTTCCAACTTACAAAGCATGTAGAGATCTGTAATTTATATCATAGGTACACTTCAACTGAGACGGAATCTAAAACAAAAATCCAATCAAAAATCACATTGTATGATATTTAAGGTATTAATTTGCATTTTATTGCATGACATAAGTATTTGATCACCTACCAACCAGTAAGAATTCCGGCTCTCACAGACCTGTTAGTTTTTTTTAAGAAGCCCTCCTGCTCTCCACTCATTACCTGTATTAACTGCACCTGTTTGAAACTTGTTACCTGTATAAAAGACACCTGTCCACACACTCAATCAAACAGACTCCAACCTCTCCACAATGGCCAAGACTAGAGAGGCGTGTAAGGACATCAGGGATAAAATTGTAGACCTGCACAAGGCTGAGATGGGCTACAGGACAATAGGCAAGCAGCTTGGTGAGAAGGCAACAACTGTTGGCGCAATTATTAGAAAATGGAAGATGTTCAAGATGACGGTCAATCACCATCAGTCTGGGGCTCCATGCAAGATCTCACCTCGTGGGGCATCAATGATCATGAGGAAGGTGAGGGATCAGCCCAGAACTACACGGCAGGACCTGGTCAATGACCTAAAGAGAGCTGGGACCACAGTCTCAAAGAAAACCATTAGTAACACACTACGCCGTCATGGATTAAAATCCTGCAGCGCACGCAAGGTCCCCCTGCTCAAGCCAGCGCATGTCCAGGCCCGTCTGAAGTTTGCCAATGACCATCTGGATGATCCAGAGGAGGAATGGGAGAAGGTCACGTGGTCTGATGAGACAAAAATAGAGCTTTTTGGTCTAAACTCCACTCGCCGTGTTTGGAGGAAGAAGAAGGATGAGTACAACCCCAAGAACACCATCCCAACCGTGAAGCATGGAGGTGGAAACATCATTCTTTGGGGATGCTTTTCTGCAAAGGGGACAGGATGACTGCACCGTATTGAGGGGAGGATGGATGGGGCCATGTATCGCGGGATCTTGGCCCTCAACCTCCTTCCCTCAGTAAGAGCATTGAAGATGGGTCATGGCTGGGTCTTCCAGCACGACAATGACCCAAAACACACAGCCAGGGCAACTAAGGAGTGGCTCCGTAAGAAGCATCTCAAGGTCCTGGAGTGGCCTAGCCAGTCTCCAGACCTGAACCCAATAGAAAATCTTTGGAGGGAGCTGAAAGTCCGTATTGCCCAGCGACAGCCCCGAAACCTGAAGGATCTGGAGAAGGTCTGTATGGAGGAGTGGGCCAAAATCCCTGCTGCAGTGTGTGCAAACCTGGTCAAGAACTACAGGAAACGTATGATCTCTGTAATTGCAAACAAAGGTTTCTGTTCCAAATATTAAGTTCTGATTTTCTGATGTATCAAATACTTATGTCATGCAATAAAATGCAAATTAATTACTTAAAAATCATACAATGTGATTTTCTGGATTTTTGTTTTAGATTCCGTCTTTGATAACAATTACAGACCTCTACATGCTTTGTAAGTAGGAAAACCTGCAAAATCAGCAGTGTATCAAATACTTGTTCTCCACACTGTATAAACCAGTCACTCTAGGCTATTTCTGCCGCTCTAGAAGCTGTGGCTAGAAGCTAGAGATCTAGCTGGTGATAGCATCTGAGAGCAGGACAGACAGGGCAGTTTACTATGTCCCAAACATCACCTCACTGACCCACAGGTCAGTATGACAACACACATCATCAAATGGCAAAATCACTCTATTCCATTAACACCTAAGATATCATTAAAAAAACTGTTCAGGTGAGTAATCAGGCAGTATCACAGCGGTCATAATAACATGGTTGTTACCATTGGTAGTTACTGCATGTTCTCTAGCAGTTTATGCATGTTTTCACACCTACTACTATCTCCTTCATACAATTCATACATGCCTTAGAGCTGTTCAAAGACAATGAGTGTTATTTAGCCATGCAAATGTGCACATGGTTTATCCATATCAAGTCATTTGACTGAATGTTTCACATTAGGAGTCCTTATATCTTCTGTGGAACATGAATTTCCATTTCCAAGTATTAGATTTATTTCACTGCAAACCTGAACTATCAGATATGATTAATGTAACAATAGTGAGTCTGAGAAGAGAGCCTGATTGAATTAAAAGGGTTATCATCACAGCAATTAAATAGATAGGATTGGCTTCCACTGTAGCAGTGTGACAAAGACTGGTGTCAGGTTCACGTTAGATAGCTAAACCGCACTGTTTATTTGCTTATCAGACAACTGACTGTCTGAGGTCACTTCTAGCTAACCTAAACCAGCACTTATCAGTTCAAGGAAGCAACTCTGTCTATGGATTGTTGTCCCTCAACAGTACAATAATACTGTAGAATTTCATTTAAAGTTAATTTGAGAAAATAATGTCCCAGTCCCCTGCCAGCTGGTCTACTCTACTGCCTTATCGGTACAAAAAAAAAAAGTAAAATGGTTTCAAGTTTATTTGCTGCAAATACATTGAAAGTCCTGGACAAGCTAAACACCATCTTGGCCCACTTTGAGGAAAAAAAGACTGAGCCGTCAATGTGGGGGCCCGGCACTCACGAGAACTGTGTGCTCTCAAACTCCTTGGTTGACGTGAATTAGACATTCAAGCGTGTCAACCCTTGTAAAGCTCCCGGCCAACGTGGCATCACTTCCGTCATTATTAAGTGCTTTGAGAATCAAATCAAATCAAATCAAATAAAAATTTATTTGTCACATACACATGGTTAGCAGATGTTAATGCGAGTGTAGCGAAATGCTTGTGCTTCTAGTTCCGACAATGCAGTAATAACGAGCAAGTAATCTAACTAACAATTCCAAAAAAAACTACTGTCATACACAGTGTAAGGGGATAAAGAATATGTACATAAGGATATATGAATGAGTGATGGTACAGAGCAGCATAGGCAAGATACAGTAGATGATATCGAGTACAGTATATACATATGAGATAAGTATGTAAACCAAGTGGCATAGTTAAAGTGGCTAGTGATACATGTATTACATAAGGATGCAGTCGATGATATAGAGTACAGTATCAACGTATGCATATGAGATGAACAATGTAGGGTAAGTAACATTATATAAGGTAGCATTGTTTAAAGTGGCTAGTGATATATTTACATCATTTCCCATCAATTCCCATGATTAAAGTGGCTGGAGTAGAGTCAGTGTCATTGACAGTGTGTTGGCAGTAGCCACTCAATGTTAGTGGTGGCTGTTTAACAGTCTGATGGCCTTGAGATAGAAGCTGTTTTTCAGTCTCTCGGTCCCAGCTTTGATGCACCTGTACTGACCTCGCCTTCTGGATGGCAGCGGGGTGAACAGGCAGTGGCTCGGGTGGTTGATGTCCTTGATGATCTTTATGGCCTTCCTGTAGCATCGGGTGGTGTAGGTGTCCTGGAGGGCAGGTAGTTTGCCCCCGGTGATGCGTTGTGCAGACCTCACTACCCTCTGGAGAGCCTTACAGTTGAGGGCGGTGCAGTTGCCATACCAGGCGGTGATACAGCCCGCCAGGATGCTCTCGATTGTGCATCTGTAGAAGTTTGTGAGTGCTTTTGGTGACAAGCCGAATTTCTTCAGCCTCCTGAGGTTGAAGAGGCGCTGCTGCGCCTTCCTCACGATGCTGTCTGTGTGAGTGGACCAATTCAGTTTGTCTGTGATGTGTATGCCGAGGAACTTAAAACTTGCTACCCTCTCCACTACTGTTCCATCGATGTGGATGGGGGTGTTCCCTCTGCTGTTTCCTGAAGTCCACAATCATCTCCTTAGTTTTGTTGACGTTGAGTGTGAGGTTATTTTCCTGACACCACACTCCGAGGGCCCTCACCTCCTCCCTGTAGGCCGTCTCGTCGTTGTTGGTAATCAAGCCTACCACTGTTGTGTCGTCCGCAAACTTGATGATTGAGTTGGAGGCGTGCATGGCCACGCAGTCGTGGGTGAACAGGGAGTACAGGAGAGGGCTCAGAATGCACCCTTGTGGGGCCCCAGTGTTGAGGATCAGCGGGGAGGAGATGTTGTTGCCTACCCTCACCACCTGGGGGCGGCCCGTCAGGAAGTCCAGTACCCAGTTGCACAGGGCGGGGTCGAGACCCAGGGTCTCGAGCTTGATGACGAGCTTGGAGGGTACTATGGTGTTGAATGCCGAGCTGTAGTCGATGAACAGCATTCTCACATAGGTATTCCTCTTGTCCAGATGGGTTAGGGCAGTGTGCAGTGTGGTTGAGATTGCATCGTCTGTGGACCTATTTGGGCGGTAAGCAAATTGGAGTGGGTCAAGGGTGTCAGGTAGGGTGGAGGTGATATGGTCCTTGACTAGTCTCTCAAAGCACTTCATGATGACGGATGTGAGTGCTACGGGCGGTAGTCGTTTAGCTCAGTTACCTTAGCTTTCTTGGGAACAGGAACAATGGTGGCCCTCTTGAAGCATGTGGGAACAGCAGACTGGTATAGGGATTGATTGAATATGTCCGTAAACACACCGGCCAGCTGGTCTGCGCATGCTCTGAGGGCGCGGCTGGGGATGCCGTCTGGGCCTGCAGCCTTGCGAGGGTTAACACGTTTAAATGTCTTACTCACTTCGGCTGCAGTGAAGGAGAGACCGCATGTTTCCGTTGCAGGCCGTGTCAGTGGCACTGTATTGTCCTCAAAGCGGGCAAAAAGTTATTTAGTCTGCCTGGGAGCAAGACATCCTGGTCCGTGACTGGGCTGGGTTTCTTCCTGTAGTCCGTGATTGACTGTAGACCCTGCCACATGCCTCTTGTGTCTGAGCCGTTGAATTGAGATTCTACTTTGTCTCTGTACTGGCGCTTAGCTTGTTTGATAGCCTTGCGGAGGGAATAGCTGCACTGTTTGTATTCAGCCATGTTACCAGACACCTTGCCCTGATTAAAAGCAGTGGTTCGTGCCTTCAGTTTCACACGAATGCTGCCATCAATCCACGGTTTCTGGTTAGGGAATGTTTTAATCGTTGCTATGGGAACGACATCTTCAACGCACGTTCTAATGAACTCGCACACCGTATCAGCGTATTCGTCAATGTTGTTGTCTGACGCAATACGAAACATCTCCCAGTCCACGTGATGGAAGCAGTCTTGGAGTGTGGAGTCAGCTTGGTCGGACCAGCGTTGGACAGACCTCAGCGTGGGAGCTTCTTGTTTTAGTTTCTGTCTGTAGGCAGGGATCAACAAAATGGAGTCGTGGTCAGCTTTTCCGAAAGGGGGCGGGGCAGGGCCTTATATGCGTCGCGGAAGTTAGAGTAACAATGATCCAGGGTCTTTCCACCCCTGGTTGCGCAATCGATATGCTGATAAAATTTAGGGAGTCTTGTTTTCAGATTAGCCTTGTTAAAATCCCCAGCTACAATGAATGCAGCCTCCGGATAAATCGTTTCCAGTTTGCAGAGAGTTAAATAAAGTTCGTTCAGAGCCATCGATGTGTCTGCTTGGGGGGGGATATATACGGCTGTGATTATAATCGAAGAGAATTCTCTTGGTAGATAATGCGGTCTACATTTGATTGTGAGGAATTCTAAATCAGGTGAACAGAAGGATTTGAGTTCCTGTATGTTTCTTTCATCACACCATGTCAGAGGCTAGTTAAGGATCATATCACCTTACCTGATACCTTTAACCAGGGTTCTTCGACTGGTTTTATTTGGCCTCCCAAGTTCTCTGAGCAAATTGTTTTTATTTATAGAATGTTTTGGTTAGTTTTTTTGGACAAGAAAATACGTAATTTAAATTTTGGAAATCTGTTCCCAAGTATTTCCACGCATAATAGATGTAATCGGATACACATGTATTTCTCTAGTATGATAAACAGACGCCTCACAAGTCCTCAACTGGTAGCTTCATTAAATAGTACCCGCAAAACACCAATCTCAACTTCAACAGTGAAGAGGCAACTCCAGAATGCTGGCCTTCTAGGCAGAGTTGCAAAGAAAAGCCATATCTCAGACTGGCCAATAAAAATAAAAGATTAAGATGGGCAAAAGATCACAGACATTGGACAGAAGAACTCTGCCTAGAAGGCCAGCATCCCTGAGTTGCCTCTTCACTGTTGACGTTGAGACTGGTGTTTTGCGGGTACTATTTAATGAAGCTGCCAGTTGAGGACTTTTGAGGCGTCTGTTTCTCAAACACTCTAATGTACTTGTCCTCTTGCTCAGTTGTGCACCCGGGCCTCCATCTCCTCTTTCTATTCTGGTTAGAGCCAGTTTGCGGTGATCTGTGAAGGGAGTAGTACACAGTGTTGTACAAGATCTTCAGTTTCTTAGCAATTTCTCACAGGGAATAGCCTTAATTTCTCAGAACAAGAGTAGGCTGACGAGTTTCAGAAGAAAGTTAATTGTTTTCTGGCAATTTTGAGCCTGTAATCGAACCCACACATGCTGATGCTCCAGATGCTCAACTAGTCTAAAGAAGGCCAGTTTTATTGCTTCTTTAACCAGTACAACAGTTTTCAGCTGTGCTAACATAATTGCAAAAGGGTTTTCTAATGATCAATTAGCCTTTGAAAATTATAAACTTGGATTAGCTAACACAACGTGCCATTGGAACACAGGAGTGATGGTTGCTGATAATGGGCCTCTGTACACCTATGTAGATATTCCACAAAAATCAGCCGTTTCCAGCTATAAATCAAATCAAATCAAATTTTATTTGTCACATACATACAGTGCCTTGCGAAAGTATTTGGCCCCCTTGAACTTTGCGAACTTTTGCCACATTTCAGGCTTGAAACATAAAGATATAAAACTGTATTTTTTTGTGAAGAATCAACAACAAGTGGGACACAATCATGAAGTGGAACGACATTTATTGGATATTTCAAAAAAATTTAACAAATCAAAAACTGAAAAATTGGGCGTGCAAAATTATTCAGCCCCTTTACTTTCATTGCAGCAAACTCTCTCCAGAAGTTCAGTGAGGATCTCTGAATGATCCAATGTTGACCTAAATGACTAATGATGATAAATACAATCCACCTGTGTGTAATCAAGTGTCCGTATAAATGCACCTGCACTGTGATAGTCTCAGAGGTCCGTTAAAAGCGCAGAGAGCATCATGAAGAACAAGGAACACACCAGGCAGGTCCGAGATACTGTTGTGAAGAAGTTTAAAGCCGGTTTTGGATACAAAAAGATTTCCCAAGCTTTAAACATCCCAAGGAGCACTGTGCAAGCGATAATATTGAAATGGAAGGAGTATCAGACCACTGCAAATCTACCAAGACCTGGCCATCCCTCTAAACTTTCAGCTCATACAAGGAGAAGACTGATCAGAGATGCAGCCAAGAGGCCCATGATCACTCTGGATGAACTGCAGAGATCTACAGCTGAGGTGGGAGACTCTGTCCATAGGACAACAATCAGTCGTATATTGCACAAATCTGGCCTTTATGGAAGAGTGGCAAGAAGAAAGCCATTTCTTAAAGATATCCATAAAAATTGTTGTTTAAAGTTTGCCACAAGCCACCTGGGAGACACACCAAACATGTGGAAGGTGCTCTGGTCAGATGAAACCAAAATTGAACTTTTTGGCAACAATGCAAAATGTCATGTTTGGCGTAAAAGCAACACAGCTCATCACCCTGACCACACCATCCCCACTGTCAAACATGGTGGTGGCAGCATCATGGTTTGGGCCTGCTTTTCTTCAGCAGGGACAGGGAAGATGGTTAAAATTGATGGGAAGATGGATGGAGCCAAATACAGGACCATTCTGGAAGAAAACCTGATGGAGTCTGCAAAAGACCTGAGACTGGGACAGAGATTTGTCTTCCAACAAGACAATGATCCAAAACATAAAGCAAAATCTACAATGGAATGGTTCAAAAATAAACATATCCAGGTGTTAGAATGGCCAAGTCAAAGTCCAGACCTGAATCCAATCGAGAATCTGTGGAAAGAACTGAAAACTGCTGTTCACAAATGCTCTCCATCCAACCTCACTGAGCTCGAGCTGTTTTGCAAGGAGGAATGGGAAAAAATTTCAGTCTCTCGATGTGCAAAACTGATAGAGACATACCCCAAGCGACTTACAGCTGTAATCGCAGCAAAAGGTGGCGCTACAAAGTATTAACTTAAGGGGGCTGAATAATTTTGCACGCTCAATTTTTCAGTTTTTGATTTGTTAAAAAAGTTTGAAATATCCAATAAATGTCGTTCCACTTCATGATTGTGTCCCACTTGTTGTTGATTCTTCACAAAAAAATACAGTTTTATATCTTTATGTTTGAAGCCTGAAATGTGGCAAAAGGTCGCAAAGTTCAAGGGGGCCGAATACTTTCGCAAGGCACTGTATGTGTTTGATGTGTTTGATACCATTCCACCAATTCCACTCCAGTCATTACCATGAGCCTATCCTCCCCAATTAAGGTGCAACCAACCTCCTGTGCTGTGTATTCACGTACATACAGTGCCTTTAGAAGGGAATTATATCCCTTTACTTATTCCACATTTTGTTCTTACAGCCTGAATGTTAAATAGAACAAATATATGCTTTTTTCTCACCCATCTACACTCAATACCCCATAATGACATTAGGTGTGTGTTGTTAATGTATTGCTGCATTGTTGGAGCTAGAAACATAAGCATTTCGCTGCACCAGTGATGACATCTGAAAAACGCTGTATCCAACTAAACTCAGCAAGAAAAGAAATGTTCTCTCACTGTCAACTGTGTTTATTTTCAGCAAACTTAACATGTGTAAATATTTGTATGAACATAACAAGATTCAACAACTGAAACATAAACTGAACAAGTTCCACAGACATGTGATTAACAGAAATTGAAGAATGTGTCCCTGAACAAAGGGGGGGTCAAAATCAAAAGTAACAGTCAGTATCTGGTGTGGCCACCAGCTGCATTAACTACTGCAGTGCATCTCCTCCTCATGGACTGCACCAGATTTGCCAGTTATTGCTGTGAGATGTTACCCCTCTCTTCCACCAAGGCACCTAAAAGTTCCCGGACATTTCTGGGGGGAATGGCCCTAGCCCTCACCCGCCGATCCAACAGGTCCCAGACGTGCTCAATGAGATTGAGATCCGGGCTCTTCGCTGGCCATGGCAGAACACTGACGTTCCTGTCTTGCAGGAAATCACGCACAGAACGAGCAGTATGGCTGGTGGCATTGTCATACTGGAGGGTCACGTTAAGATGAGCCTGCAGGAAGGGTACCACATGAGGGAGGAGGATGTCTTCCCTGTAAAGCACAGCATTGAGATTGCCTTCAATGACAACAAGCTCAGTCCGATGATGCTGTGACACACCGCCCCAGACCATGACGGACCCTCCACTTCCAAATCGATCCCGCTCCAGAGTACAGGCCTCGGTGTAACGCTCATTCCTTCGACAATAAACGCGAATCTGACCATCACCCCCGGCGAGACAAAACCATGACTCGTCATTGAAGAGCACTTTTTGCCAGTCCTGTCTGGTCCAGCGATTGTGGGTTTGTGCCCATAGGCAACATTGTTGCCGGTGATGTCTGGTGAGGACCTGTCTTACAACAGGCCTACAAGCCCTCAGTCCAGACTCTCCAGCCCCTCAGTCCAGCCTATTGTGGACAGTCTGAGCACTGATTGAGGGATTGTGCGTTCCTGGTGTAACTCGGGCAGTTGTTGTTGCCATCCTATACCTGTTCCTCAGGTGTGATGTTCGGATGTACCGATCATGTGCAGGTGTTGTTACTCGTGGTCATCTAATGCGAGGACGATCAGCTGTCCAACCTGTCTCCCTGTAGCGCTGTCTTAGGCGTCTCATTGTACAGATATTGCAATTTATTACCCTGGCCACATCTGCAGTCCTCATGCCTCCTTGCAGCATGCCTAAGGCATGTTCACGCAGATGAGCAGGGACCCTGGGCATCTTTCTTTTGGTGTTTTTCAGAGTCAGTAGAAAGGCCTCTTTAGTGTCCTCAGTTTTCATAACTGTGACCTTAATTGCCTACCGTCTGTAAGCTGTTAGTGTCTTAACAACCGCTCCACAGGTGCATGTTCATTAATTGTTTATGGTCCATTGAACATGCATGGGAAACAGTGTTTAAACCCTTTACAATGACGTTCTGTGAAGTTATTTGGATTTTTACGAATTATCTTTGAAAGACAGGGTCCTGAAAAAGGGACGTTTCTTTTTTTTCTGAGTTTAGATACCAGAGGTCTCTTGGAATAATCTATACTTGTCCCCTAAATCAGCTGTTCTCAATCCTGGTCCTGGGGATCCAAGGCTTTGATGTGGTACCCTTCCTGCATCAAAGCCTTTTGATGAGTTGATCATTTGAATCAGCTGTGTAGTGCTAGGGCACAAACAAAAATGTCCCCAGGACCAGGATTGAGATCCAGTGCCCTAAATGCAAGTGGGTAGGGCCATGTTAACTGTTGTACTTAGGCCTGAAGTTTTAGACCTGTTGTACCTGTTTTGGTTTGTTAGAGGCAGTTAGTCCCCTTAAGCCAACCTTTTAAAGCGGAAGGGAAGGCCATTGATTTGCCTGCGCTGTGTTAAGCTACAGAGAAACCAGTGCAGACCTGGGTTCAAATACTATTTGAAATCTTCCAAAAACTTTGAGTGTTTGATTTGGAATGCCAGGTGGTTGGGGGTTGCACTTTTGGGACTTTTCTCTTTGTTCTATTGCAACAGGCAAGCTGAAAAAAAGCACAACATTTTTGAAATTATTTCGAATAGTATTTGAACCCAGGTCTGAACCACAGGCCACGTCCTGAGGCCAGACATAAGAGAAGGTGATATACATTGTGTGTATGTTGTCACATAAGGATAGGTGGTGGGGGAACTGCAAATGCATGCACTCCTGAAATGTGTATAAAACACCTTTTGTCCCTGTATAAATAGAGGATTGTGTTTCCAATATACAGTGCAAAGGCATGATTGACAGCAGGGTATCATAAGTATAGTTTTAACCTCTATATATCCACGTAACTACTAATAATAGTCATAGGGCAAGGTAAGGGTAGAGACTAGTTGTGTTGTGTCATAACATGTTGTGTTGTATCTAATTCAGAGTATTTGTTCTGTCTGCGGTATATCTGCGTCGTCAGGCCAGACCCGGACGACGCAGGGCCAATTGTGCACCGCCCTATGGGACTCCCAATCACGGCCAGATGTGATACAGCCTGGATTCAAACTAGGTACTGCAGTGACGCCTCTTGCACTGAGAAGCAGTGTTTTAGACCACTGCTCCACTCGGGAGCCCAGTGGCGTAATGATATCTATAACAGGATCCTCCCTCCAATCCTGTCCGAGACCCCAAAGATAGCAGTTAAGGCACAGGAAGCTGGCTACGCTACCCCACAGGAAGTGATACACTATTGGCCACACCTGCCATTAGACTTGTGAGTGAGTCGTCTGTGTGACGGAACAACCCTGCAGACTCTGGGTCGTGTTCATTAGGGCCCACAGTAGCCCTAGGTTTTGCAAAGGACAACCAAAATTTGTGTTTATTATTGGACAAGTTCAGATTCTACATCCCAGTTTCACTCTGTTTCGGGGCATTTCCTTCCTTTTCCTGCTGAACACGCCCCGCTGGAGTTCTCCACCACTACTGTGTGAAAAACATCCCCAGCCAGAGGTCATTATCGCTGACCTCCAGGGAACACACCACATGGGGGGATCCTGGGTGAAGGTTCGGTTACAGATCAGATATAGGATCAGCTTCTCCATTGCCCAATCCCAACCTGACCCAAGATCAGCGTCTAGGGGCAACTTCACCCTATTACTACTACTACTTGTTCAAACATGTGACGTCACCCGCTGTGTTTGTCTTCCTGGATGGTGATGTTGATTCTGGAGCGCTACCAGTGTTGACCAAGTAGAATTTACACTACCTCCTCCGAGTCATTACCTCTGATATCTGCTGCTGTATCCGCCTCTGGGACTAGTTTAGTGTGGTGGTGGTGGTGGTGGAACATACACAAACACACACACAGCAACGCCTCTCTCTTGGTCCGTGCCAGGGTACAAAACCGTGTTGTATTCATTAGTCGCCAACGGAAGAAAACAGACTGAAATGGGCAGGGACTACCTGGACCTGTCTTGTAAGAAGAGCTCATTTTAAGTTTCTGTTGCAAACTGTTTTTAAAAACTGTAGTGGACCCTAATGAACATGACCCAGCTAGGCCGCTCTATGGCTGGCATCAGCGGTGCTCTGTAATGAGACGCTGGAGGCCGTGAGTGCATGTGCGTGTCTGTGTCTGCGTGTGTGAACGTAAACACTCTGACCGAGGAGATGTAGTAATCGCTCACTGTGCTGGAGCTGGCAGGCCAATGGTAGACATGTCTGAAGTGGGAAATTAGAGTGAATTAAACAGCAGATTAAATGGCCTCCGCAGGGCTTTTTTAACTGAGCTAAAGATAGTCTTGCGAGAGAGAGAACTTGGTGACAACTTGGTAAGTAAGTTCTGTCTCATATAACTGCTGGGTGTATCACTAACTATGGTCAAAAAAGGCAACAGTAAACATATAGTCCCCCACGAATGATGCCAATAAGTGTAATTTTGTAAATGACAGATCTCTATGGCAACGCGCATCATTCAAGTTTTGTCAATATTGGGCCAGTGGTGTCTGACATATCACGTGTGACTAAGGTACGTACAGCTGATTATTATAGCGACACACATGGGCTAATCAGTGCAATTTTGTAAAGGTCAGATCTCTGTGGCAAGACGCATCATTCACCCAAGTTTCTTCAAATTCGTGCCAGTGGTGTCTGAGATATAGCGTGGGTTATCTAGACTCAAATCTCTGAGCATGTGTGCCAAATTTCAGCACTCTAAGTGAAACTGATCAAGAGATATAAACATGTGCCCGTTATAGTGCCCCTGTATGGTCGATATGATTGTTCTTGCATATGTTGTGTCTTGTTAGTGTTTGCAACACGTGTACCAAGTTGTGTTACAATACGAATATCCTTGACTGATTTCTATGCATTTCTGTGCCAGACCACGCCCACGTGAATGTTTATTAGTCAATAGCAGCCATGTTGTTTTAGGTACTACTCTGGAAAACATTGCATTGAGAGATCTTTGTCCATAGATGCCACGTATCTAGTTGTGTGCATTCCGGGCATTCGATTCCAGAAGAGTAGCGTTTTAAGTGTTTTTCACAAAATTCAAAACTGTCGCAAATCCATCATGGCAGACCTTATGGGTCCTAGAGACAAATGTGTTCCTTATGAGGAGAGGGACCTAATATGTACCGGAATTCGGGACTTTAGGTCAAACAGGGTGAGAGGCTTGACCTGTCAACGTTTGCATTTTCAATCTCTTGTAATAGCACCACCATCTGGCCAATCAGCGTAAGTAATGGATGAACGAACCAAACGGACGGAGACAGATCAACAGTCCCCTCCTTGATTTCATCATGGGGGACAACAACACCATGGATATGTCTCCACTCGGATGCTGTTTCATTGAACATGAAACTGAGATACACAAAATCAAATCACATTTTATTTCTCAAATACAACTGGTTTAGACTTTACCGTGAAATGCTTACTTACCAGCCCTTTCCCAACAATGCAGAAATTGCTGCCTTTTGTGGGTCGTAATAGAGAATAGACCTAAGTCCTTGAGCATTGTAACACACAAATCACTGTCCTTTGGAGTGGTCAAAATATAGAGCAACCACATGGACTGTCTTATGTGTTATATCGGTTCAAATCTTGTTCAAAAGTATATGTGTGGAGTTTGTGTGCAGCAAACATGTCGTTGCATGTTTTCCCACCATTGTGTTTGTGTGACGTCTGTCTGGACATCTCTCTTCCTGGCAGCTCATTTCTCAAGACAGTAGTAAAGAGGGCAGTAAAGAGGGCACAACAACGCCAATTCCATCCTCAGATCCTCAAAAAGTTCTACAGCTGCACCATCGAGAGCATGGTCATCACTGCCTGATATGGCAACTGCTCAGCCTCCGACCGACCGCAAGGCGCTACAGAGGGTACTGCGTATGGTTTAGTACATCACTGGGGCCAAACTTCCTGCCATCCAGGACCTCTATACCAGGCTGTGTCCGAGGAAGGCCCTACAAATTGCCAAAGGATCCAGCCACCCTCGTCATAGACTGTTCTCTCTGCTACCACACGGCAAGCGATACCAGAGCGCCAAGTCTAGGTCCAAAAGGATTCTTAAAAGCTTCTACCCCCAGGCCTTAAGACTCCTGAACATCTAATCAAAAGGCTACCTGGACTATTTGCATTATCCCCACATTTCACGGTAAGGTCTACCTACACCTGTTGTATTCGGCGTAGAAAATACAATACATATGACGGTGGGACTCAAACGCACGGTGGGACTCATTGGGTTAAGAAGGCATGTCATCCCCCTACCCTCCCCACCAAGCATCAATGCAGGTGTGTGTGTGTGTGTGTGTGTGTGTGTGTGTGTCAGGTGTGATGTTTGTGTAGCATTGTGCACAGCCATCCAAGGAGAAAGGTTTACCTGGCCCATGAATCACACCCCTCTCTCTCCCTCCCCTCCTCTTCTTCCTACTTCCCACCGCCTCCTTCACTCACCAAGCGTCCCCTAGCCTCGCCCTCTTCCCTCCCCCCTCCTCTCTAATCCTCCCCAGCCCCTCCCTCTCCCTCCTCTCTCTCCCAGCCAGCCAGCCCCTTCCCAGCCAGCCCCTCCCTCTCCTTCCTCCCTCCTCAGCGAGCCCCTCCCTCTCTCCCCTGCCAGCCAGCCAGCCAGCCAGCCAGCCTACCAGCCCCCTTCGCTGCATGTGCTGTGCTGAATGGAGAGAGAAGAGCCCTGAACAGGATAAAACACACTTGTATGCATGTAGGTACACACACACACACACATACCGACACTGACACACACAACACACTCTCTCACACATACACACATACCAACACTGACACTCACAACACTCTCGCTCTCACACACACACACACACACACACACACACACACACACACACACACAGCGACACTGAGACACACAACACTCTCACTTTCTCTCTCTCACACACACACACACACACACACACACACAGGGCTCTTGACAGACAGAGAGGCAGATGGACAAGAGGACAAAGAGAGATGGAGAGTAATGACCTGCAGACATGTTCCTGAAGTTTTCCCATTACTCCTCGTCCTGAGCAAACACACATAGTACAAACCACACACTTATACACACACACCATGCACTGGTCTCTCCCTCTCACACAGCCACACTGACCACCCTCAACTCCACGTCAAACACACATAGTACAAACCACACACTTATACACACACACCATGCACTGGTCTCTCCCTCTCACACAGCCACACTGACCACCCTCAACTCCACGTCAAACACACACTCAATTACTTGAAGCTGATTGGATAGTTTAACGTTTCTGGAAATTGTCACCCCTAAACTATCCCACCAGCCTTCTTGGGTCTTCTCACCTTGTCATTTAAAGTGACAACCTCCTCCACCTGTTCAACAGTTCTCATACAACAGATCTGCCTTTGCCTCATCTTCATCCGTCTTCAACCGTCCTCATCCGCCTCTCCTTCTCTCTCTTTCTCTCCATTCATTAACCACCTCCTCCTGTCTATCCAATGCTTTGTTTAGCTCTTTACATTTGTAAACATGTAACAATGGCTGTCACAGCATGACAGAAACGGACATCCTGTGTCCGTGTGGGAGAGAGAGAGACTGGGGAAACAAGTTTGTGTAAACCTGTATGCCAAGAAGTTCCTTCAGTAGTAGTATTGTTGTCTTCAACAAACTATTAAACCATATAATCTACTTTATCCTACACTGATAAACCATATAATCCACTTTATCCTACACTATTAAACCATATAACACACTTTAACCTACACTATTAAACCATATAATCTACTTTATCCTACACTATTAAACCATATAACCCACTTTATCCTACACTATTAAACCATATAATCCACTTTATCCTACACTATTAAACCATATAACCCACTTTATCCTACACTATTAAACCATATAATCCACTTTATCCTACACTATTAAACCATATAACCCACTTTATCCTACACTATTAAACCATATAACTCACTTTATCCTACACTATTAAACCATATAACTCACTTTATCCTACACTATTAAACCATATAATCCACTTTATCCTACACTATTAAACCATATAATCCACTTTATCCTACACTATTAAACCATATAACTCACTTTATCCTACACTATTAAACCATATAACTCACTTTATCCTACACTATTAAACCATATAATCCACTTTATCCTACACTATTAAACCATATAATCCACTTTATCCTACACTATTAAACCATATAACTCACTTTATCCTACACTATTAAACCATATAACTCACTTTATCCTACACAATTAAACCATATAATCCACTTTATCCTACACTATTAAACCATATAACTCACTTTATCCTACACAGCAGGAAGCACCAGTGACTCGGTCAATAAAAAAGTGGTCAGATGAAGCAGATGCTAAACTACAGGGCTGTTTTGCTAGCACAGACTGGAATGTGATTCTTCCTATGGCATTGAGGAGTACACCACATCAGTTATTGGCTTCATCAATAAGTGCATCGATGACATCGTCCCCACAGTGACTATCATTTATGAAAGCAAAATTCAATTTACAAAAAAAAAGAAAGATGTTTTCGTCTTTTGAGATTCTAGTCATGAAATCTATGCAGCCTACTCAATCACTTTTTATAGCTACTGTTTACAGGCCTCCTGGGCCATATACAGCATTACTCACTGAGTTCCCTGAATTCCTATCGGACCTTGTAGTCATAGCAGATAATATTCTAATTTTTGGTGACTTTAATATTCACATGGAAAAGTCCACAGACCCACTCCAAAAGGCCTTCGGAGCCATCATCGACTCAGTGGGTTTTGTCCAACATGTCTCTGGACCTACTCACTGTCACAGTCATACTCTGGACCTAGTTTTGTCCCATGGAATAAATGTTGTGGCTGTTAATGTTTTTCCTTCCTGGACTATCGGACCACCATTTTATTACGTTTGCAATCGCAACAAATAATCTGCTCAGACCCCAACCAAGGAGCATCAAAAGTTGTGCTATAAATTCTCAGACAACACAAATATTCCTTGATGCCCTTCCAGACTTTCTCTGCCTACCCAAGGACGTCAGAGGACAAAAATCAGTTAACCACCTAACTGAGGAACTCAATTTAACTTTGCGCAATACCCTAGATGAAGTTGCACCCCTAAAAACTAAAAAACATTTGTCATAATAAACTAGCTCCCTGGTTTACAGAAAATACCTGAGCTCTGAAGCAAGCTTCCAGAAAATTGGAACGGAAATGGCGCCACACCAAACTGGAAGTCTTCCAACTAGCTTGGAAAGACCGTGCAGTATCGAAGAGCTCTCACTGCTGCTCGATTATCCTATTTTTCCAACTTAATTGAGGAAAATAAGAACAATCCTAAATTTATTTTTGATACTGTCGCAAAGCTAACTAAAAAGCAGCATTCCCCAAGAGAGGATGGCTTTCACTTCAGCAGTAATAAATTCATGAACTTCTTTGAGGAAAAGATCATGATCATTAGAAAGCAAATTACAGACTCCTCTTTAAATCTGCATATTCCTCCAAAGTTCAGTTGTCCTGAGTCTGCACAACTCTGCCAGGACCTAGGATCAAGAGAGACACTCAAGTGTTTTAGTATTATATCTCTTGACACAATGATGAACATAATCATGGCCTCTAAACCTTCAAGCTGCATACTGGACCCTATTCCAACTAAACTACTGAAAGAGCTGCTTCCTGTGCTTGGCCCTCCTATGTTGAACATAATAAACGGCTCTCTATCCACTGGATGTGTACCAAACTCACTAAAAGTTGCAGTAATAAAGACTCTCTTGAAAAAGCCAAACCTTGACCCAGAAATATCAAAAACTATCGGCCTATATCGAATCTTCCATTCCTCTCAACAATTTTAGAAAAGGCTGTTGCGCAGAAACTCACTGCCTTCCTGAAGACAAACAATGTATACGAAATGCTTCGGTCTGGTTTTAGACCCCATCATAGCACAGAGACTGCACTTGTGAAAGTGGTAAATTACCTTTTAATGGCGTCAGACCGAGGCTCTGCATCTGTCCTCATGCTCCTAGAATTTAGTGCTGCTTTTGATACCATCGATCACCACATTCTTTTGGAGAGATTGGAAACCCAAAATGGTCTACACGGACAAGTTCTGGCCTGGTTTAGATCTTATCTGTCGGAAAGATATCAGTTTGTCTCTGTGAATGGTTTGTCCTCTGACAAATCAACTGTACATTTCGGTGTTCCTCAAGGTTCTGTTTTAGGACCACTATTGTTTTCACTATATATTTTACCTCTTGAGGATGTCATTAGAAAACAGAATGTTAACCTTCACTGCTATGTGGATGACACACAGCTGTGGATGACTGCAAACATTCTACTTTTAAACTCGGACAAAACAGAGATGCTTGTTCTAGGTCCCAAGAAACAAAGAGATCTTCTGTTGAATCTGTCAAGAAACAAAGAGATCTTCTGTTGAATCTGTCAATTAATCTTGATGGTTGTACAGTCATCTCAAATGAAATTGTAAAGAACCTCGACGTTACTCTGGACCCTGATCTCTCTTTTGACGAACATATCAAGACTGTTTCAAGGACAGCTTTTTTCCATCTACATAACATTGCAAAAATCAGAAACTTTCTGTCCAAAAACTATGCAGAAAAATTCATCCATGCTTTTGTTACTTCTAGGTTAGACTACTGCAATGCTCTACTTTCCGGCTATCCGGATAAAGCACTAAATAAACTTCAGTTAGTGCTAAATACGGCTGCTAGAATCCTGACTAGAACCAACATTTTCTATCATATTACTCCAGTGCTAGCCTCCCTACACTGGCTTCCTGTTAAAACTTGATGCACCCATCCCGTTAGCGGGATCATTTTCGTCAACCACCGCTGAATTGCAGAGCGCCAAATTCAAATTAAATCACTAAAAATATTTAATTTTCATTAAATTACAAGTGCAATATAGCAAAACACAGCTTAGCTTGTTGTTAATCCACCTGGTGTGTCAGATTTCAATACCTCCATTCGGTTAGCGCGTTATGTTCAGAAATCCACAGGCTCAAGCGGTCATGACACCGCAGACGAAAATTCCAAATAGTATCCGTAATGTTCGTAGAAACGTCAAACGTTTTTTATAATCAATCCTCAGGTTGTTTTTACAATATATATTCGATAATATATCAACCGGGAATGTAGCTTCTTCAGAGAGAGAGAGAGAGAGAGAAAATGGATGCTCCAAACTTTTGCGCTGCTGTCACCCAGCCATACAATGACGCGATGTGATCTTTCTCGCTAATTTTTCAAAATAAAAGCCTGAAACTATGTCTAAAGACTGTTCACACCTTGAGGAAGCCATAGGAAAAGTAAGGCATCCAATGTAAGAGAGAGCTTTCAGGAAAAACAGCACTTCCTTGTTGGATTTTCCTCAGTTTTTCGCCTGCAATATAAGTTCTGTTATACTCACAGACAATATGTTGACAGTTTTGGAAACTTTAGAGTGTTTTCTATCATAGTCTGACAATTATATGCATATTCTAGTTTCTGGGCATGAGAAATAGGCCGTTTCAATTGGGTACGTTTTTCAGGCAAACACGAAAATACTGTCCCCTACACTCAAGAGGTTTTAAGGCAAGGGCTGATTTCAAGGTTTTACTGCTAACCTACAAAGCATTTACATGGGCTTGCTCCTACCTACCCGTACAAATCAGCTGAGCTTGACAATCTGGACCCTCTATTTCTGAAACTATCCGCCGCCATTGTCGCAACCCCTATCACCAGCCTGTTCAACCTCTCTTTCATATCGTCTGAGATCCCCAAGGATTGGAAAGCTGCCACAGTCATCCCCCTCTTCAAAGGGGGAGACACCCTGGACCCAAACTGTTACAGACCTATATCCATCCTGCCCTGCCTATCTAAGGTCTTCGAAAGCAAAGTCAACAAACAGGTCACTGACCATCTCGAATCCCACCGTACCTTCTCCGCTGTGCAATCTGGTTTCCGAGCCAGTCAAGGGTGCACCTCAGCCACGCTCAAGGTACTAAACGATATCATAACCGCTATCGATAAAAGACAGTACTGTGCAGCCGTCTTCATCGACCTTGCCAAGGCTTTCGACTCTGTCAATCACCATATTCTTATCGGCAGACTCAGTAGCCTCGGTTTTTCTGATGACTGCCTTGCCTGGTTCACCAACTACTTTGCAGACAGAGTTCAGTGTGTCAAATCGGAGGGCATGCTGTCCGGTCCTCTGGCAGTATCTATGGGGGTGCCACAGGGTTCAATTCTCGGCCGACTCTTTTCTCTGTATATATCAATGATGTTGCTCTTGCTGCGGGCGATTCCCTGATCCACCTCTACGCAGACGACACCATTCTGTATACTTCCGGCCCGTCCTTGGTCACTGTGCTATCTAACCTCCAAACGAGCTTCAATGCCATACAACACTCCTTCTGTGGCCTCCAACTGCTCTTAAACGCTAGTAAAACCAAATGCATGCTTTTCAACCGTTCGCTGCCTGCACCCGCATGCCCGACTAGCATCACCACCCTGGATGGTTCCGACCTAGAATATGTGGATATCTATAAGTACCTAGGTGTCTGGCTAGACTGTAAACTCTCCTTCCAGACTCATATCAAACATCAAACATTTCTATTCCGCAACAAAGCCTCCTTCACTCACGCCGCCAAACTTACCCTAGTAAAACTGACTATCCTACCGATCCTCGACTTCGGCGATGTCATCTACAAAATAGCTTCCAACATTCTACTCAGCAAACTGGATAAACTGCATCCTTTCGTTCCAGTTCTCTGCTGCCTGTGACTGGAACGAATTGCAAAAATCGCTGAAGTTGGAGACTTTTATCTCCCTCACCAACTTCAAACATCTGCTATCTGAGCAGCTAACCGATCGCTGCAGCTGTACATAGTCTATCGGTAAATAGCCCACCCAATTTTACCTACCTCATCCCCATACTGTTTATATTTATTTACTTTTCTGCTCTTTTGCACACCAATATATCTACCTGTACATGACCATCTGATCATTTATCACTCCAGTGTTAATCTGCAAAATTGTAATTATTCGCCTACCTCCTCATGCCTTTTGCACACAATGTATATAGACTCTCTTTTTTTCTTTTTTTCTACTGTGTTATTGACTTGTTAATTGTTTACTCCATGTGTAACTCTGTGTTGTCTGTTCACACTGCTATGCTTTATCTTGGCCAGGTCGCAGTTGCAAATGAGAACTTGTTCTCAACTAGCCTACCTGGTTAAATAAAGGTGAAAAAATAATAATAATCTTTCCAATTTGGTACTGCCGTACATACCTACACGTACGCTATGGTCACAAGACGCGGGCCTCCTAATTGTCCCTAGAATTTCTAAGCAAACAGCCTGAGGCAGGGCTTTGTCCAATAGAGCTCCATTTTTATGGAATGGTCTACCTACCCATGTGAGAGACGCAGACTGGGTCTCAACATTTAAGTCTTTACTGACTCATCTCTTCAGTGGGTCATATGATTAAGTGTAGTCTGGCCCAGGAGTGTGAAGATGAACGGAAAGGCTCTGGAGCAACGAACCGCCCTTGCTGTCTCTGCCTGGCATGTTCCCCTCTCTCCACTGGGATTCTCTGCCTCTAACCATATTACAGGGGCTGAGTCATTGACTTACTGGTGCTCTTCCATGCCATCCCTGGGAGGGGTGCGTCACTTGAGTGGGTTGAGTCACTGACGTGATCTTCCTGTCTGGGTTGGCGCCCCCCCTTGGGTTGTGCCGGGGCGGAGATCTTTGTGGGCTATACTCGGCCTTGTCTCAGGATGGTAAGTTGGTGGTTGAAGATATCCCTCTACTTGTGTGGGGGCTGTGCTTTGGCAAAGTGGGTGGGGTTATATCCTTCAGATGGGCCACAGTGTCTCCTGACCCCTCCTGTCTCAGCCTCCAGTATTTATGCTGCAGTAGTTCATGTGTCGGGGGGCTAGGGTCAGTTTGTTATTTCTGGAGTACTTTTCCTGTCTTATCCGATGTCCTGTGTGAATTTAAGTATGCTCTCTCAAATTCTCTCTTTCTCTCTTTCTCTCTTTCTTTCTCTCTCTCGGAGGACCTGATCCCTAGGACCATGCCTCAGGACTACCTGGCATGATGAATCCTTGCTGTCCCCAGTCCACCTAGCCGTGCTGCTGCTCCAGTTTCAACTGTTCTGTCTGCAGCTATGGAACCCTGACCTGTTCACCGGACGTGCTACCTGTCCCAGACCTACTGTTTTCAACTCTCTAGAGACAGCAGGAGCGGTAGAGATACTCTGAATGATCGGCTATGAAAAGCCAACTGACATTTACTCCTGAGGTGCTGAGTTGCTGCACCCCTGACAACTACTGTGATTATTTCTATTTGACCATGCTGGTCATTTATGAACATTTGAACGTCTTAGCCATGATCTGTTATAATTTCCACCCAACACAGCCAGAAGAGGACTGGCCACCCCTCATAGCATGGTTCCTCTCTAAGTTTCTTCCTAGGTTCCGGCCTTTCTAGGGAGTTTTTCCTAGCCACCGTGCTTCAACACCTGCATTGCTTGCTGTTTGGGGTTTTAGGCTGGGTTTCTGTACAGCACTTTGAGATATCAGCTGATGTAAGAAGGCCTATATAAATACATTTGATTTGATTTGATAAACAGGTGTGTGCCTTTCCAAATCATACCCAGTCATTTTAATTTACCACAGGTGGACTCCAATCAATTTGTAGAAACATTTTAAGGATGATCAATGGAAACAGGACATACCTGAGTTCATTTATAATCTCATAGCAAAGGGTCTGAATACTTATGTAAATAAGGTATTTCTGTTTTTTATTTGTAATAACTTGCGAGAAAAAAAAATGTGTTTTCGCTTTGTCATTATGGGGTGTTGTGTGTAGATTGACGAGGAAAATTTATTCAATCAATTGTAGAATAAGGCAGTAAAATAACAAACTGTGGAAAAAGTCAAGCGGTCGGAATACTTTCCACATTTATAAACGGATACGTTTTGCACATGGACATTTCCCTCTAGCTACCTTCCCTTCTCTGATTTCTCTTTGTGGTCCTGGTCCTCTGCATCTCAGTTGGTAGAGCATGGCTCTTGCAATGCCGGGATAGTTAGTTCAATTCCTGGGACCAGCCGTAGGTAAAAAATGTATTCACACATTACTGTAATTTGCTTTGAATTAAAGCATCTGCCACATGGAATATATTATGTTTTTTACTGTTCACTCTGTTCTTTTCCTCCTGTTGATATGGAACATATCATTCACTCTTTCCATCTCTCTCTCTCACCCTCCCTCTCTCCTCTCTCCCTCTTTCTATCCCTCCCTCCCCTTCCCTCTCTACCTCATTCTCTGCCTCCCTCCTTCTCTCCCCAGGATTTGTCAGGAGCAGATTTAGGGTCAGGTCTGACCGAGGGCGTGGGTGGTAAACCCATTTGAAGTGGTCAAAGTCCGCCTGCAGGCCAACAGAGATACTTTCACAGTGGTGAGATACAAAAAACACTCTTTAATAAGAACTTCTAATATCTCACTGTTTCCATTCAGGATTCCCCAAATCCTGGTTAAGTCAACTCCTGGTTGAGTTATCAAGATGTGCATGGGTAACTTAACCCATTAACACTGTCATTTACCTTGACAATAACCATTGACATCAATGCATGATTTATGGGATCAGAGTTACAGATGTAGGATCTTAATTTGAGCCAGTCTCCTACAGCAGGGAAATAATCCTGCAGCAACAGGAAATGTTTATTATTATGTGGATTATAATTCATGGAATTTGTTTGTAGGGGTTGATATATTTATCGTTAGGGCAAAACAAGTCTGACATTTTAATGTGGAAATTATAAACTTTAGAAGCATTTTTACCCTAGAATACACTACAAGTTTGCATTTCCTAGTGATCAAATTAAAATCCTTCATCTAAGTGTGCACATCTTAAGTTAGGATTCCTTTCTTAGAGTAGCTCTATGCTATTCTCAGTCATTGGCACATGCTCTGTTTTGTTCTGCCCCATACAACAACCTTTCACATTTTCTTAAGGATGTTTTCCTTGGAAGTATTTGTTTTACTCACTGAGTAGATCTATTCTATTCTCTGTTATTGACACATACTCCTCTTCTCTTTGGCCTTGCACCTATACAGCAGCCCGCCACGTTTGCCCAAGCTCGGAAAATCATTAACGCAGACGGCTCCGGCCTCCGAGGCCTGAATAAAGGGTTAGAGTCAACACTGGGGCGCCATGGTGTCTTTAACATGATCTACTTTGAATTCCACTTCAACGTCATGGACGCCATTCCTGCCAGACAGGTAACAGGAGAAGGAACATCCCTATATGTCTATGTTATGTGTTTACCTGTCAGGGACTATACACAACAGATATTGCACCAGTTTGAACTAATTCAGATTCCAGATTTCCATTTGCAGTCTCTGTCTCCCTACATCCCGGTTGGTTTTATTCCGTTTTCACACCAAGCCGACCAGACACGGTATTTTACAGTAGAGCTAACTGTATATGTCCATAGACAAAGTCAGGCCTGTTAATTACTGTAACTATCAACAGCCTCTCAAACAGCCTCTCAGCCTCACATACAGTATGCATGTGTCTCTAAGCCACTTAGTAACAGGCCTGTGTAAATACAACACGGTTAGATTAGGTAGTCAGACTCTAAGTACTACAGTTAGATTGGTTAGCCAGACTCTAAATACTACAGTCAGATTGGTTAGCCAGACTCTAAGTACTACAGTTAGATTGGTTAGCCAGACTCTAAATACTACAGTCAGATTGGTTAGCCAGACTCTAAGTACTACAGTCAGATTGGATAGCCAGACTCTAAATACTACAGTCAGATTGGTTAGCCAGACTCTAAGTACTACAGTTAGATTGGTTAGCCAGACTCTAAGTACTACAGTCAGATTGGTTAGCCAGACTCTAAGTACTACAGTTAGATTGGTTAGCCAGACTCTAAGTACTACAGTTAGATTGGTTAGCTAGACTCTAAGTACTACAGTCAGATTGGTTAGCCAGACTCTAAGTACTACAGTTAGATTGGTTAGCCAGACTCTAAGTACTACAGTCAGATTGGTTAGCCAGACTCTAAGTACTACAGTTAGATTGGTTAGCCAGACTCTAAGTACTACAGTTAGATTGGTTAGCCAGACTCTAAGTCGGGGCGGCAGGGTAGCCTAGTGATTAGAGCGTTGGACTAGTAACCGGAAGGTTGCAAGTTCAAACCCCCGAGCCGACAAGGTACAAATCTGTCGTTCTGCCCCTGAACAGGCAGTTAACCCACTAGGCCGTTATTGAAAATAAGAATTTGTTCTTAACTGACTTGCCTGGTTAAATAAAGGTAAAATATAAAATAAATAAGTACTACACTTAGCTAGGTTAGCCAGACTCTGAGTACTACAGTCAGATTGGTTAGCCAGACTCTAAGTACTACAGTCAGATTGGTTAGCCTAAGTACTCTAGTCAGTGAGGCAACTGAGGGGAAGGAAAATCTTTGAGGAATTGGGTAGCAGTGGAGGCTGCTGAGGGGAGGAAGGCTCATAATAATGGCAAGAATAATGGCATGATACTATTCCACTCATTCCACTCCAGCCATTACCACGAGCCTGTTCTCCCCAATTAAGGCACCACCAACCTCCTGTGTCGGATAGAGTAGATCAGTGCCTCTAATACCTTGTCTGTTTGCTCGCTATAACATCCTCAAAGGTTCACGTTACACATCCTGCAGAGAGGGCCTGATTCCCAAACAAAAGTTAATTTTGTTGAAAGGAAACGTTACCATACGCCAGCCTGTTTCCCGTGTATAAACTGGAGGATATTTTTTGGACCAGGGCCCATGGGGTTCTGGTCCAAAGTAGTGCACTATATAGGGAATATGGTACCATTTGCGACTCATGCTAGATGAACTCCCATGGACTAATTGAAAGCAGACCATGTATATTATTATTATTTCAGGAGGAAGTTAGTTATACAGTGAAGTAGAAGTGGAAGCTGTATAACTGAAGCTTGGTTTGTTCTGTGAATTCCCCCCCCCCCCTGGTTGGTATGAGTCTGGCATTTGTGGATGAAACGTATGAATAGTTATTGATAGTTATCATCATACATGAACTGTAATAAAGTGGGCATAGAGGAGAAATGACAAAACAAAACACATGTGGTCTTAGATGTGGTTCTCTTTGCCTCTGCGTGTGTTGCTTTGGGGGAAAACCAGTCATATCACTCTATGTAGGAAGCTTTCAACTTAATAGTATTTAGTCTGAATCATTCTGAGATAATAGAAACACACTAATTAGACATTTTCTGACTGTTTGAGGTTGTGGACAGGTGTCTTTTATACTGATATGTGCGTATGGTTAGTCATTATAATGCATTATACCTGCATCATAATGCATTCTACCTACAAGCTGGCTTAGGTGGAGTTGAGCCTGTTTCAGGAGAAGCTCAGCCTATTGTGTACAGGACAGGATAGACATAACCAGTTCCAGCAGAGACAGAGGCCTGCTGGGTTGATGATTGAATCCCTTCTAAGCCTGTTGTTAGCAGGGGGTGAGCAATGAGATTCGCAACTCAGTCGTGTCGGAAGTCAAATTCACTGTGCCACGCTCATGTGCATTTGAATGGGCAATTGCTAACATAATGCTATCAGAAGTGAATGTGTGAGTTGGTGTTTATTCAAGGTTTATCGGAACTTGACTGTTTTGGCATACGGAGGCCAGACTAAATGTTACCTTTTCAGTAACTAATATGTTACCTCCTCCTGCTTGACTGCCCACACTTCTTATCAAATATTGACTCTGAAATATGAACATCAGTACTGTAAAACTAAAATACTAGAGTAGCGGACATTTTTAAATCCACTTCAAGAACTTCCACACTCCACATCTTACTTTAAAAAATAACTCTGAGATTAGTTGTTGTTTAACTCAGCAGCACCCAGGGGGTTCAGTGATTTGACAAGAGAAAGGCCCATCCTGGTTCAGGACCTGCTTTTCTATAGGCTTTTGTGTAAAAGAATATACTGACCAATTAACCGTCAGAGTTCTCTGGGTCGAGCGGGACATCTCTCCCTTTCTCTGGTACAGTAATACACACACACACTCACACACAGTAATAACCCTGTACTGCAGAGAATCACTGCTCAATTAGACAAAATTGGCCCCATATGCCTCCACAGCTCTACAATCTGCGTGCAGGAACCCTGTTGATAAATCCTATTTCTGTCCGAACGAGCCCCTTTAACGGACATGTGCTTCAGCACAGCCAACCAGAGAGGAGAAAACCACAGTCAGGAAGCACTAATCTGCCCCCCCGCTACCATGAAATGATCAGGGCTTTCATGCCAGCTTTGCTTTACAATCATGTGCATGAGTCGGAGTCAGAGTGCTCTCGTTCGTATTTGTGCTTATGTTCTCTCTCTCTCTCTCTCTCTCTCTCTCTCTCTCTCTCTCTCTCTCTCTCTCTCTCTCTAACACACACATTGTCCTAACATCTGTCTTAAGTTGGATTTCATCACTGCACCAGAGATATATATCAAATCAAATCCAAGTTTATTTGTCACGTGTTCCGAATACAGCAGGTGTAGTAGACTTTAAAGTGAAATGCTTACTTACAGGCTCTAAACAATAGTGCAAAAAAGGTATTAGGTGAAAAAGGTATCAAGTGACTATATATACAGTGGGGCAAAAAAGTATTTAGTCAGCCACCAATTGTGCAAGTTCTCCCACTTAGAAATATGAGAGGCCTGTAATTTTCATCATAGGTACACTTCAACTATGACAGACAAAATGAGGGAAAAAAATCCAGAAAATCACATTGTAGGATTTTTAATGAATTTATTTGCAAATTATGGTGGAAAATAAGTATTTGGTCAATAACAAAAGTTTATTTCAATACTTTGTTATATACCCTTTGTTGGCAATGACAGAGGTCAAACGTTTTCTGTAAGTCTTCACAAGGTTTTCACACACTGTTGCTGGTATTTTGGCCCATTCCTCCATGCAGATCTCCTCTAGAGCAGTGATGTTTTGGGGCTGTTGCAGGGCAACACGGACTTTCAACTCCCTCCAAAGATTTTCTATGGGGTTGAGATCGGGAGACTGGCTAGGCCACTCCAGGACCTTGAAATGCTTCTTACAAAGCCACTCCTTTGTTGCCCGGGCGGTGTGTTTGGGATCATTGTCATGCTGAAAGACCCAGCCACGTTTCATCTTCAATGCCCTTGCTGATGGAAGGAGGTTTTCACTCAAAATCTCACGATACATGGCCCCATTCATTCTTTCCTTTACAGGGATCAGTCGTCCTGGTCCCTTTGCAGAAAAACAGCCCAAAGCATGATGTTTCTACCCCCATGCTTCACAGTAGGATGGTGTTCTTTGGATGAAACTCAGCATTCTTTGTCCTCCAAACACGACGAGTTGAGTTTTTACCAAAAAGTTATATTTTGGTTTCATCTGACCATATGACATTCTCCCAATCTTCTTCTGGATCATCCAAATGCTCTCTAGCAAACTTCAGACGGGCCTGGACATGTACTGGCTTAAGCAGGGGGACACGTCTGGCACTGCAGGATTTGAGTCCCTGGCGGCGTAGTGTGTTACTGATGGTAAACTTTGTTACTTTGGTCCCAGCTCTCTGCAGGTCATTTACTAAGTCCCCCCGTGTGGTTCTGGGATTTTTGCTCACCATTCTTGTGATCATTTTGACCCCACAGGGTGAGATCTTGCGTGGAGCCCCAGATCGAGGGAGATTATCAGTGGTCTTGTATGTCTTCCATTTCCTAATAATTGCTCCCACAGTTGATTTCTTCAAACCAAGCTGCTTACCTATTGCAGATTCAGTCTTCCCAGCCTGGTGCAGGTCTACAATTTTGTTTCTGGTGTACTTTGACAGCTCTTTGGAAATGGCCATAGTGGAGTTTGGAGTGTGACTGTTTGAGGTTGTGGACAGGTGTCTTTTATACTGATAACAAGTTCAAACAGGTGCCATTGATACAGGTAACGAGTGGAGGACGGAGGAGCCTCTTCAAGAAGAAGTTACAGGTCTGTGAGAGCCAGAAATCTTGCTTATTTGTAGGTGACCAATGATTTATTTGCCACCATAATTTGCAAATAAGGGGGTGGCACACAATGCAAATAGTCCGGGTAATCATTTGATTACCTGTTCAGGAGTCTTACAGCTTGGTGGTAAAAGCTGTTGAGAAGCCTTTTTGTCCTAGACGTGGCACTCCAGTACTGCTTGCCATGCGATAGTGGAGAGAACAGTCTATGACTGGGGTGGCTGGGGTCTTTGACAATTTTTAGGGCCTTCCTCTGACACCGCCTGGTGTAGAGGTCCTGGATGGGCCGTACACACTACCCTCTGTAGTGCCTTGCGTTCAGAGGTTGAGCAATTGCCCTACCAGGCAGTGATGCAACCAGTCAGGATGCTCTCAATTTTGCAGCTGTAGAACATCTCAGGACCCATGCCAAATCTTTTTGTTTCCTGAGGGGGAATAGGCATTTTCATGCCCTCTAGGCATTTTCATGCCCTCTTCACCACTGTCTTGGTGTGTTTGTAGCATTCTAGTTTGTTATTAATGTGGACACCAAGGAACTTGAAGCTCTCAAACTGCTCCACTACAGCCCCGTCGATGAGAATTTGGGTGTGCTCTGTCCTCCTTTTCCTGTAGTCCACAATCATCTCCTTAGTCCTGGTTACGTTGAGGGAGAGGTTGTTATCCTGGAACCACCCGGCCAGGTCTCTGACCTCCTCCCCATAGGCTGTCTCGTCGTTGTCGGTGATCAGGCCTACCACTGTTGTGTTGTCTGCAAACTTAATGATAGTGTTGGAGTCGTGCCTGGCCATGCAGTCATCAGTGAACAGGGAGTGCAGTAGGGGACTGAGCACGCACCCCTGGGGAGCTCCAGTGTTGAGGATCAGCGTAGCAGATGTGTTGCTACCTACCCTCACCACCTGGGGGCGGCCCGTCAGGAAGTCAAGGATCTAGTTGCATAGGGAGGTGTTTAGTCCCAGGATCCTTAGCTTAGTGATGAGCTTTGAGGGTAGTATGGTGTTGAGCGCTGAGCTGTACTCAATTAATAGCATTCTCACATAAGTGTTCCTTTTGTCCAGGTGGGAAATGGCAGTGTGGAGTACAATAGAGATTGCATCATCTGTGGATCTGTTTGGGCAGTATGCAAATTGGTCTGTAGTCATTTAGGCAGGTTGCCTTTGTGTTCTTGGGCACAGGGACTATGGTGGTCTGCTTAAAACATGTTGATATTACAGACTCAATCAGGGACATGTTGAAAATGTCAGTGAAGACACCTGCCAGTTGGTCAGCACATGCCTGGAGCACACGTCCTCGTAATCCGTCTGGCCCTGCAGCCTTGTGTATGTTGACCTGTTTAAAGGTCTTACTCATGTCGGCCAAGGAGAGTGTGATCACACAGTCGTCCGGAACAACTGATGCTCTCATGCATGCCTCAGTGTTGCTTGCCTCGAAGCGAGCATAGAAGCTCATCTGGTTGGCTCGTATCACTGGGCAGCTCGCGGCTGTGCTTCCCTTTGTAGTCTGTAATAGTTTGCAAGCCCTGCCACATAAGACGAGAGTCGGAGTTGGTGTAGTATGATTCAATCTTATCCCTGTATTAGCTTAATGCTAATGTTGCCTGTAATCCATGGCTTCTGGTTGGAGTATGTACGTATAGTCACTGTGGGGACGACGTCCTCGATGCACTAATTGATAAATCCAGTGACTGATGTGGTGTACTCCTCAATGCCATCGGAAGAATACCAGAACATGTTCCAGTCTGTGATAACAAAACAGTCCTGTAGCTTAGCATCTGCTTCATCTGACCACTTTTTTATAGACCGAGTCACTCGTGCTTTCTGCTTTAATTGTTGCTTGTAAGCAGGAATCAAGAGGATAGAATTGTGGTCGGATTTACCAAATGGAGGGCGAGGGAGGGCTTTGTACGCTTCTCTGTGTATGGAGTACAGATAATCTAGATTTTTTTTCCCTCTGGTTGCACATTTAATGTGTTGATGGAAATTTGGTAGAACTGATTTAAGTTTCCTTGCATTAAAGTTTCTGGCCACTAGGAGCACCAACTCTGGCTGAGTGGTTTCCTGTTTGCTTATTTCCTTATACAGCTGACTAAGTGTGGTCTTAGTGCCATCTGTTTGTGGTGGTAAATAAACAGCCATGAAAGTATAGCTGAGAACTCTCTAGGCAAGTAGTGTGGCTTGCAATTTATCACAATATACTCTACTTCAGGCGAGCAAAATCTAGAGACTTCCTTAGATTTCGTGCACCAGCTGTTGTTTACAAATATGCACAGACCCCTGACCCCCCCCTCATCTTACCAGAGTGTGCTGTTCTATCTTGCCGGTGCAGCGTATATCCCGCTAGCTGAATATCCATGTCGTCATTCAACCACAATTCCGTGAAACATAGGATATTACAGTTTTTGATGTCCCATTGGTAGGATATTTGGGATCGTGCCTCGTCTCATTTATTGTCCAATGATTGCACGTTGGCGAGTAATATTGACGGTAACGGCAGCTTTCCCACTCGCCTTTTCCAGGTCCTGACCAGGCATCCGCCTCTTTGTCCTCTGTACCTGCATCGCTTCCTCTTGCAAATTATGGGGATGTTGGCCCTGTTGAGTGTTTGGAGAATGTCCTGTGCGTCTTGCTAGTTGAAGAAAAAATCTTTGTCTAGTCTGAGGTGAGTGATCACTGTCCTGATATCCAGAAGCTCTTTTTTGCCATAAGATACGATTGCAGAAACATTATGTACAAAGTAAGTTACAAATAAGGTGAAAAAAAACAATAGCACAATGGGTTGGGCGCCCATAAAACTGCTGCCATTTCTTCCGGCGACATTTTGTAATAGATTGAGATATAGAGATATATAGAATAAAAAATATATAGTGATATAGAGATTTAGAGATGTATATATATATATAGAGAGAGAGAGAGAGAGAGATATAGAAATGTAGAGATATTGAGATATAGAGATTTAGAGATATATAGAGATATAGCAATTTAGAGATATAGAGATATTATCAGGGTTCAGGTAAGACCCAGGTGCAGACTGTGTTGGAGTAACCATGTTTATTGCAAAAACAGGGGCAGACAAACGACAGATCAAGGCAGGCAGGGGTCGATAATCCAGAGTAGGCGCAAAGGCACAGGATGGCAGGCAGGCTCAGGGTCAGGACAGGCAGAGGTCAAAACCAGGAGGGCTCAGAGTCAGGACAGGCAGAGGTCAAAACCAGGAGGGCTCAGAGTCAGGACAGGCAAGGGTCAAAACCAGGAGGGCTCAGAGTCAGAACAGGCAAGGGTCAAAACCTGGAGGGAGAGAAACAGCGAGACTGGGGGAAAGCAGGAGATTGAGCAAACAAGGTTGACTTGAGCAAACAAGGCGAACTGGCACAGACAGACAGAAAACACAGGTATAAATACCCAGGGGATAAGTGGGGAACATTGGGCAACACCTGGAGAGAGGTGGAGACAAGCACAAGGACAGGTGAAACAGATCAGGGTGTGATAGACATAGAGATGTAGAGATATATAGAGATATAGAGATACAGTGATATATAGAATAATAGATATATAGATATAGTGATATATAGATATGGAATCATGTAGTAACCAAAAAAAGTGTTAAACAAATCGAAATATATTTTATATTTGAGATTCTTCAAAAAGCCACCCTTTGCCTTGATGAGATCTTTGCACACTCTTTGCATTCTCTCATCCTGCTTCATGAGGTAGTTACCTGGAATGAACCCTGTTTATAAATCCTATTTCTGTGTTGAGCGAGCCCCTCGAACGGACATGTGCTTCAGCACAGCCAACCAGAGAGGAGAAAACCGCAGTCAGGAAGCACTAATCTGCCCCCCGCTACCATGAAATGATCAGGGCTTTTAAGTTGGATTTCATCAGTGCACCATGGAGATATAGAGGTAGAGATATATATAATAATATAGATATAGAGATGCAGTGATATAGAGATACAGTGATATAAAGATGTAGAGATATAGAGATACAGTGATATATAGATATATACACTGCTCCAAAAAATAAAGGGAACACTAAAATAACACATCCTAGATCTGAATGAATGAAATATTCTTATTAAATACTTTTTTCTTTACATAGTTGAATGTGCTGACAACAAAATCACACAAAAATGATCAATGGAAATCAAATGTATCAACCCATGGAGGTCTGGATTTGGAGTCACAGTCAAAAGTAAAGTGGAAAACCACACTATAGGCTGATCCAACTTTGATGTAATGTCCTTAAAACAAGTCAAAATGAGGCTCAGTAGTGTGTGTGGCCTCCACGTGCCTGTATGACCTCCCTACAACGCCTGGGCATGCTCCTGATGAGGTGGCGGATGGTATCCTAAGGGATCTCCTCCCAGACCTGGACTAAAGCATCCGCCAACTCCTGGACAGTCTGTGGTGCAACGTGGCGTTGCTGGATGGAGCGAGACATGATGTCCCAGATGTGCTCAATTGGATTCAGGTCTGGGGAACGGGCGGGCCAGTCCATAGCATCAATGCCATCCTCTTGCAGGAACTGCTGACACACTCCAGCCACATGAGGTCTAGCATTGTCTTGCATTAGGAGGATCCCAGGGCCAACCGCACCAGCATATGGTCTCACAAGGGGTCTGAGGATCGCTACCTCTGGCGAGCACATGGAGGGCTGTGCGGCCCCCCAAAGAAATGCCACCCCACACCATAACTGACCCACCGCAAAACCGGTCATGCTGGAGGATGTTGCAGGCAGCAGAACGTTCTCCACGGCATCTCCAGACTGTCACGTCAGTCACATGTGCTCAGTGGTGCCAATCTTGGTGTTCTCTGGCAAATGCCAAACGTCCTGCACGGTGTTGGGCTGTAAGCACAACCCCCATCTGTGGACATCGGGCCCTCATACCACCCTCATGGAGTCTGTTTCTGACCGTTTGAGCAGACACATGCACATTTGTGGCCTGCTGGAGGTCATTTTGCAGGGCTCTGGCAGTGCTCCTCCTGCTCCTCCTTGCACAAAGGCGGAGGTAGCGGTCCTGCTGCTGGTTTGTTGCCATCCTACGGCCTCCTCCACGTCTCCTGATGTACTGGCCTGTTTCCTGTTAGCGCCTCCATGCTCTGGACACTACGCTGACAGACACAGCAAACCTTCTTGCCACAGCTCGCATTGATGTGTCATCCTGGATGAGCTGCACTACCAGAGCCAATTGTGTGGGTTGTAGACTCCGTCTCATGCTACCACTAGAGTGAAAGCATCACCAGCATTCAAAAGTGACCAAAACATCAGCCAGGAAGCATAGGAACTGAGAAGTGGTCTGTGGTTATCACCTGCAGAACCACTCCTTTATTGGGGGTGTCTTGCTAATTGCCTATAATTTTCACCTGTTGTCTATTCCATTTGCACAACAGCATGTGAAATGTATTGTCAATCAGTGTTGCTTCCTAAGTGGACAGTTTGATTTCACAGAGGTGTGATTGACTTGGAGTTACATTGTGTTGTTTAAGTGTTCCCTTTATTTTTTTGAGCAGTGTATAATAATAAAAATATAGATATAGAGATGCAGTGTTATAGAGATGTAGAGATACAGTGATATAGAGATGTAGATACAGTGCCTTGCGAAAGTATTCGGCCCCCTTGAACTTTGCAACCTTATGCCACATTTCAGGCTTCAAACATAAAGATATAAAACTGTATTTTTTTGTGAAGAATCAACAACAAGTGGGACACAATCATGAAGTGGAACAACATTTATTGGATATTTCAAACTTTTTTAACAAATCAAAAACTGAAAAATTGGGCGTGCAAAATTATTCAGCCCCTTTACTTTCAGTGCAGCAAACTCTCTCCAGAAGTTCAGTGAGGATCTCTGAATGATCCAATGTTGCCCTAAATGACTAATGATGATAAATACAATCCACCTGTGTGTAATCAAGTCTCCGTATAAATGCACCTGCACTGTGATAGTCTCAGAGGTCCGTTAAAAGCGCAGAGAGCATCATGAAGAACAAGGAACACACCAGGCAGGTCCGAGATACTGTTGTGAAGAAGTTTAAAGCCGGATTTGGATACAAAAAGATTTCCCAAGCTTTAAACATCCCAAGGAGCACTGTGCAAGCGATAATATTGAAATGGAAGGAGTATCAGACCACTGCAAATCTACCAAGACCTGGCCGTCCCTCTAAACTTTCAGCTCATACAAGGAGAAGACTGATCAGAGATGCAGCCAAGAGGCCCATGATCACTCTGAATGAACTGCAGAGATCTACAGCTGAGGTGGGAGACTCTGTCCATAGGACAACAATCAGTCGTATATTGCACAAATCTGGCCTTTATGGAAGAGTGGCAAGAAGAAAGCCATTTCAAAAAAGATATCCATAAAAAGTGTTGTTTAAAGTTTGCCACAAGCCACCTGGGAGACACACCAAACATGTGGAAGAAGGTGCTCTGGTCAGATGAAACCAAAATTGAACTTTTTGGCAACAATGCAAAACGTTATGCTTGGTGTAAAAGCAACACAGCTCATCACCCATGGTGGTGGCAGCATCATGGTTTGGGCCTGCTTTTCTTCAGCAGGGACAGGGAAGATGGTTAAAATTGATGGGAAGATGGATGGAGCCAAATACAGGACCATTCTGGAAGAAAACCTGATGGAGTCTGCAAAAGACCTGAGACTGGGACGGAGATTTGTCTTCCAACAAGACAATGATCCAAAACATAAAGCAAAATCTACAATGGAATGGTTCAAAAATAAACATATCCAGGTGTTAGAATGGCCAAGTCAAAGTCCAGACCTGAATCCAATCGAGAATCTGTGGAAAGAACTGAAAACTGCTGTTCACAAATGCTCTCCATCCAACCTCACTGAGCTCGAGCTGTTTTGCAAGGAGGAATGGGAAAAAATTTCAGTCTCTCGATGTGCAAAATTGATAGAGACATACCCCAAGCGACTTACAGCTGTAATCGCAGCAAAAGGTGGCGTTACAAAGTATTACCTTAAGGGGGCTGAATAATTTTGCACGCCCAATTTTTCAGTTTTTGATTTGTTAAAAAAGTTTGAAATATCCAATAAATGTCGTTCCACTTCATGATTGTGTCCCACTTGTTGTTGATTCTTCACAAAAAAATACAGTTTTATATCTTTATGTTTGAAGCCTGAAATGTGGCAAAAGGTCGCAAAGTTCAAGGGGGCCGAATACTTTCGCAAGGCACTGTATATATAGAGATATAGAGATACATAGATTTAGAGATATGGAGATACAGTGATATAGAGATATATAGTTATGGCGATATAGTGATATATAGATATATATAATAATATATAGATATTGAGGTAGAGATATATAGATATATGGATATAGAGATATACAGATGTAGAGATATATAGATATACAGTGATATAGAGAATAATATATATATACACTACCGGTCAAAAGTTTTAGAACTTCTACTCATTCAAAGCTTTTTCTTTATTTTCACTCATTTCTATATTGTAGAATAATAGTGAAGACATCAAAACTATTAAATATAACCTACGGAATCATGTAGTAACCAAAAAAGTGTAAAGCAAATCATCATCATCAAATTTTTACATCAGCCGATGTCACAAGGTGCTGTACAGAAACAATCTGTGTCATGGAAAGAGCAGGTGTCCTTACTGTTTTGTACACTCAGTGTATGTTGTGTCTACCAGCTCATTCCCACAGAAATCTGCAGAGGGAAGCAGAACCAGCCAGTCAACCATCAGACTCCATTGTGAGACGCCTCACAGAGGATATTCAACCATAATTGCAAATCCAAGATCTCAATATCTTTACAGTAGAAGCTAAGAAAACACACAACCTGACAAGGTGCACACTAATCTGCACAGTTCTCACAGTGAGAAACAATAGGATTACAAATCAAAATATATTTTATATTTGAGATTCTTCTAATTGCCAACCTTTGCCATGATGACATCTTTGCATACTCTTGGCATTCTCTCAACCAGGTAGTCACCTGGAATGCATTTCAATTAACAAGCGTGCGTTCGTAAAAGTTAATTTGTGGAATTGATTTCCTTCTTAATTAATGCGTTTGAGCCAATCAGTTGTATTGAATCAAGGTAGGGAGGTATACAGAAGATAGCCCTTTTTGGTGAAAGACCAAGTCCATATTATGGCAAGAACAGCTCAAATAAGCAAGCAGAAACAAGATATATATAGCGATATGGAGATATAGAGATAGAAATATAGATATATAGAGATATTGAGAATAATATATATATAGATATAGAGATATATGGATATACAGAGAATAATATATATACAGTGGGGCAAAAAAGTATTTAGTCAGCCACCAAATGTGCAAGTTCTCCCACTTAAAAAGATGAGAGAGGCCTGTAATTTTCATCATAGGCACACTTCAACTATCACAGACAAAATGAGAAAAAAAATCCAGAAAATCTCATTGTAGGATTTTTTATGAATTTATTTGCAAATTATGGTGGAAAATAAGTATTTGGTCAATAACAAAAGTTTATCTCAATTTATCTCCCTTCCATCTCTCCCCTGTCTCCCCTTCCATCTCTCCCCTGTCTCCCTTCCATCTCTCACCTGTCTCCCTTCCATCTCTCCCCTGTCTCCCTTCCATCTCTCCCTGTCTCCCTTCCATCTCTACCCTTCCATCTCTCCCTGTCTCCTTCCATCTCTACCCTGTCTCCTTCCATCTCTACCCTGTCTCCCTAGCATCTCTCCCCTGTCTCCCTACCATCTCTACCCTGACTCCTTCCATCTCTACCCTTCCATCTCTCCCCTGTCTCCCTTCCATCTCTCCCCTGTCTCCTTCCATCTCTACCCTTCCATCTCTACCCTTCCATCTCTCCCCTGTCTCCCTTCCATATCTCCCCTGTCTCCCTACCATCTCTCCACTTCCATCTCTCCCCTGTCTCCCTACCATCTCTCCCCTTCCATCTCTACCCTTCCATCTCTCCCCTGTATCCCTACCATCTCTCCCCTTCCGTCTCTCCCCTTCCATCTCTCCCTGTATCCCTACCATCTCTCCCCTGTATCCCTACCATCTCTCCCCTTCCATCTCTCCCCTTCCATCTCTCCCTGTCTCCCTTCCATATCTCCCCTGTCTCCCTTCCATCTCTCCCCTGTCTCATTACCATCTCTCCCCTGTCTCCTTCCATCTCTCCCCTGTCTCCTTCCATATCTCCCTGTCTCCCTTCCATATCTCCCCTGTCTCCCTACCATCTCTACCTTGTCTCCTTCCATCTCTCCCCTGTCTCCTTCCATATCTCCCCTGTCTCACTACCATCTCTCCCCTGTCTCCCTACCATCTCTACCCTTCCATCTCTACCCTTCCATCTCTACCCTTCCATCTCTACCCTTCCATCTCTACCCTTCCATCTCTCCCCTGTCTCATTACCATCTCTCCCCTGTCTCATTACCATCTCTCCCCTGTCTCCCTTCCATCTCTCCCCTGTCTCCCTTCCATATCTCCCCTGTCTCCCTACCATCTCTCCCCTTCCATCTCTCCCTGTCTCCCTTCCATCTCTCCCTGTCTCCCTTCCATATCTCCCTGTCTCCCTACCATCTCTCCCCTTCCATCTCTACCCTGTCTCCCTTCCATCTCTCCCTGTCTCCTTCCATCTCTACTCTGTCTCATTACCATCTCTACCCTGTCTCCCTTCCATCTCTCCTCTGTCCCCCTTCCATCTCTACCCTGTCTCATTACCATCTCTCCCTGTCTCCCTTCCATCTCTCCCCTGTCCCCCTTCCATCTCTACCCTGTCTCATTACCATCTCTCCCCTGTCTCCTTCCATCTCTCCCCTGTCTCCCTTCCATCTCTCCCTGTCTCTCTTCCATCTCTCCCCTGTCTCCTTCCATCTCTCCCCTGTCTCCCTTCCATCTCTCCCCTGTCTCCTTCCATCTCTCCCCTGTCTCCCTTCCATCTCTCCCCTGTCTCCTTCCATCTCTCCCTGTCTCCCTTCCATCTTTACCCTGTCTCCTTCCATCTCTCCCCTGTCTCCCTTCCATCTCTCCCTGTCTCCTTCCATCTCTCCCCTGTCTCCCTTCCATCTCTCCCTGTCTCCCTTCCATCTCTACCCTTCCATCTCTCCCCTGTCTCCCTTCCATCTCTACCCTGTCTCCCTTCCATATCTCCCATGTCTCCTTCCATCTCTCCCCTGTCTCCCTTCCATCTCTCCCCTGTCTCCCTACCATCTCTACCTTGTCTCCCTTCCATCTCTCCCCTGTCTCCCTTCCATCTCTCCCCTGTCTCCCTCCCATCTCTCCCCTGTCTCCCTTCCATATCTCCCCTGTCTCACTACCATCTCTCCCCTGTCTCCCTTCCATCTCTACCCTGTCTCCCTACCATCTCTCCCCTGTCTCCCTTCCATCTCTACCCTTCCATCTCTACCCTTCCATCTCTACCCTTCCATCTCTACCCTTCCATCTCTCCCCTGTCTCATTACCATCTCTCCCTGTCTCATTACCATCTCTCCCCTGTCTCATTACCATCTCTCCCTGTCTCCCTTCCATCTCTCCCCTGTCTCCTTCCATATCTCCCCTGTCTCCCTACCATCTCTCCCCTTCCATCTCTCCCCTGTCTCCCTACCATCTTTCCCCTTCCATCTCTCCCCTGTCTCCCTTCCATCTCTCCCCTGTCTCCCTTCCATATCTCCCCTGTCTCCCTACCATCTCTCCCCTGTCTCCCTTCCATATCTCCCCTGTCTCCCTTCCATCTCTACCCTGTCTCATTACCATCTCTACCCTGTCTCCCTTCCATCTCTCCCCTGTCTCCCTTCCATCTCTACTCTGTCTCATTACCATCTCTACCCTGTCTCCCTTCCATCTCTCCTCTGTCCCCCTTCCATCTCTACCCTGTCTCATTACCATCTCTCCCCTGTCTCCCTTCCATCTCTCCCTGTCCCCCTTCCATCTCTACCCTGTCTCATTACCATCTCTCCCCTGTCTCCCTTCCATCTCTACCCTGTCTCCCTTCCATCTCTCCCCTGTCTCCCTTCCATCTCTACCCTGTCTCCCTACCATCTCTCCCCTGTCTCCTTCCATCTCTCCCCTGTCTCCTTCCATCTCTCCCTGTCTCCCTACCATCTCTCCCCTGTCTCCCTTCCATCTCTACCCTGTCTCCCTACCATCTCTTCCCTGTCTCCCTTCCATATCTCCCCTGTCTCCCTTCCATCTCTCCCCTTCCATCTCTCCCCTTCCATCTCTCCCCTGTCTCATTACCATCTCTCCCCTGTCTCCTTCCATCTCTCCCCTGTCTCCCTTCCATTTCTCCCTGTCTCCCTACTATCTCTACCTTGTCTCCCTTCCATCTCTCCCCTGTCTCCCTTCCATCTCTACCCTGTCTCATTACCATCTCTCCCCTGTCTCCCTTCCATCTCTCCCCTGTCTCCCTACCATCTCTCCCCTGTCTCCCTTCCATCTCTCCCCTGTCTCCCTTCCATCTCTACCCTGTCTCATTACCATCTCTCCCCTGTCTTCCTTCCATCTCTACCCTGTCTCATTACCATCTCTCCCCTGACCAAGAAGGGCCTTCGTCAGGGAGGTGACCAAGAACCCGATGGTCACTCTGACAGAGCTCCAGAGTTCCTCTGTGGAGATGGGAGCACTTTCCAGAAGGACCTTTATGGTAGGGTGGCCCAACATGACAGCCCAATTGGAGTTTGCCAAAAGGAACCTAAAGGACTCAGACCATGGGAAACAAGATTCTCATGTCTGATGAAACCAAGATTGAACCCCCCTCCGCCCCTCTACCTCCTATGCCTCCTCCGCCCCTCTATCCATTCCACCCCTCTACCCCCCTCCAACCCTCTACCCCTCTGCCCCTCCACCCCTCTACCCCCTCCAACCCCTCTGCCCCTCTACCCTTTCCACCCTTCCACCCCTCTACCCCCTCCGACCCCTCTGCCCCTCCACCCCTCTACTTCCTCTACCTGCTCCAACCCTCTACACCCTCCACCATTCTACCCCCCACCCCTCTACCCCCTCTTCCCCTCCACTCCTCTACCCCTCTTCCCACTTTACCCCCTCAGCCCCTCTACCCCCTCTACCCCCTCAACCCCTCTACCCCCTCTACCCCCTCTGCCTCCTCTGCCCCGTCCAGTCCCCATGCTCTAACCTTAACACAATACAGTTGCAGCTAATTAGTGGTCCCTATGGGAGACGTCGTTAAGGCTGTCCTAACGAGCTGCGCGGCTCTCCACGGGTCAATCTAATCAGACAGAGGGCCAGGGAGGAAGTGGGTCGAGCCTTATTAACGCCATCAATGGCGGGGGTAGTGGAGGCGGGAGGGTGGGACGGGGCCATCAATGGTGGGGGTAGTGGAGGCGGGAGGGTGGGACGGGGCCATCAATAGTGGGGGTAGTGGGGGGGGCGGGAGGGTAGGGGATGACGGGTAGGGGAGCACGAGGCGGCCAGCACCAGCCAGCACCAGCCAGGGCCACGGATCACCTTGAATTCATTAGGGTTAGGGCAGGTAGTAGCTACACTCTTAACTCACACTATACTAAACACCAATGGCTATTAGTGCACTTGCACTCTGTCACTAACCTGGGAAGGACACATAAACAAGACAGGCAGTCTCCGATAAGCTCTTCTAATTACAAACACACATTTCAGCCTGCACATCATTATATAATGATTATTTTATTTCTTCAGATACTTGGCGCTGTACAAACGACTGATCCTCAAGATCATGAGGCTCGGACCAGGTGACGTTCCTTAAACTATTCACTTCACTTTATTCCCAAATATTTGGTCATTACTGACTGAGAAATAATAATATCACATCTTCATCAGAGGAGCAATGTTTTTGGTAAATATGCTACATATTACAGGACATCTTGCTATGCTATGGCTAGTTTAAGATGTAGCCTGTAGTCTTTTTCATCATATGGCTAAATGAGGAACGTTTTATTTATTATTTATTTATTAGTGGCCATCCATCCTTTTCGGAGGACAAAAATAAACATTGTCGTCACATGTACTGTACATTCTACACATGTTACATAAATGGCTTTTTATTTTATTTTTTACAGTAGTTACATAGCAAGAATACAGTAATTGAATATTTGGATATACATTGCATCTACTGTAGATACAGTGGCTTGCAAAAGTATTCACCCCTCTTGGCATTTTTCCTATTTTGTTGCCTTACAACCTGGAATTAAAATGGATTTTTGGGGGGTTTGTATCATTTGATTTACACAACATGCTTACCACTTTGAAGATGCAAAATAATTTTGGGGGTGAAACAAGAAGGCAAAAAAAAATGAAAACTTGAGCGTGCTTGAGTGTTGTTTTAGCAGTGTGCTTAGAGTCATTGTCCTGCTGGAAGGTGAACCTCCGACCTCGCTTGGTTCATGAGTTTTGGTGGGCGGCCCTCTCTTGGCAGGTTTGTTGTGGTGCCATATTCTTTCCATTTTTTAATAATGGATTTAAATGGTGCTCCATGGGATGTTCAAAGTTTCGGATATTATTTTATAACCAACCCCTGATCTGTACATCTCCACAACTTTGTCCCTAACCTGTTTGGAGAGCTCCTTGGTCTTCATGGTGCCACTTGCTTGGTGTTGACCCTTGTTTAGTGGTGTTGCAGACTCTGGGGCCTTTCAGGACAGGTGTATATCAACTGAGATCATGTGACACTTAGGTTGCCCACATGTGGACCTTATTTAACTAATTATGTGACTTCTGAAGATAACTGGTTGCACTATATCTTATTTAGGGGCTTCATAGCAAACATATGCACGCACCACTTTTCTGTTTTCATTTATTTATTTATTTTCACTTCACCAATTTGGACTATTTTGTATGTCCATTGCATGAAATCCAATTAAAAATCTATTTAAATTACAGGTGGTAATGCAACATAATAGGAAAAATGCAAAGGGGGTGAATACTTTTGCAAGGCACTGTAGATGGTATTTATACATTATAAAATCATGTTTTCAGTCACATGACAAATGTATTATATGCTGTATTATAGATATTTTCATCTGACCTAGATAGCTTGTGTGTATGCATTGATATGTAGTCTATCTGTGCCTTTTTTATGTATGTAGTTCCGTCCTTGAGCTGTTCATGTCTATTAATGTTCTGTATTATGTCATGGTTCATGTTTTGTGTGGACCCCAGGAAGAGTAGCTGCTGCTTTTGCAATAGCTAGTGGGGATGCTAATAAAATGCTAAATAACAAATCTAGATGTGGTCATTGCTATTGATAGTCTCTCTATTATCTTGATATAATAGCTATTACACAGCATGTCCCTCTGAAAATCAGTCTGACGATTCCATAAACTGAATTGGATAGAGTACATGAGTATTATAGTCTTGGATTCTTCTCCATACATCATCTTCTCCTCCTAGGTGGAGCTGTGATGCTGCTGGTGTAGTATTGTATTCATCTCCATACCTCATCTCCTCCTCCTCCTACGTAGGTGGCGCTGTGATGCTGCTGGTGTATCAATACGTATCTGGATGGTTAAATAAGAACTGGTGACGAGGAGAAGCCCACCAACCTGCCTTAAGGTGCCCACCAGTCTGCCTGATGAAGCCCACCAGTCTGCCTTAAGGTGCTCACCAGTCTGCCTGATGAAGCCCACCAACCTGCCTTAAGGTGCCCACCAGTCTGCCTGATGAAGCCCACCAGTCTGCCTGATGAAGCCCACCAACCTGCCTTAAGGTGCCCACCAGTCTGCCTGGTGAAGCCCACCAGTCTGCCTTACGGTGCCCACCAGTCTGCCTTAAGGTGCCCACCAGTCTGCCTTAAGGTGCCCACCAGTCTGCCTGATGAAGCCCATCAACCTGCCTGAAGGTGCCCACCAGTCTGCCTGATGAAGCCCACCAGTCTGCCTGATGAAGCCCACCAACCTGCCTTAAGGTGCCCACCAGTCTGCCTTATGAAGCCCACCAACCTGCCTTAAGGTGCCCACCAGTCTGCCTGATGAAGTCCACCAACCTGCCTTAAGGTGCCCACCAGTCTGCCTGATGAAGTCCACCAACCTGCCTTAAGGTGCCCACCAGTCTGCCTGATGAAGCCCACCAGTCTGCCTGATGAAGCCCACCAACCTGCCTTAAGGTGCCCACCAGTCTGCCTGATGAAGCCCACCAGTCTGCCTGACGAAGCCCACCAGGCTGTCTGATGAAGCCCACCAGCCTGTCTGATGAAGCCCACCAACCTGCCTTAAGGTGCCCACCAGTCTGCCTTAAGGTGCCCACCAGTCTGCCTGATG
>NC_056436.1:13161807-13166807 GCF_018296145.1 Oncorhynchus tshawytscha | reverse complement strand
ATTTTGCTGAGTCTATCTTTAAGGTTGAGCACCAAGACTTGGTGGTTCTTCCTATTGTTTGGTTATTGTTTGGTTATTGTTTGGTTAATGTTTGGTTATTGTTTGGTTATTGTTTGGTTAATGTTTGGTTAATGTTTGGTTATTGTTTGGTTAATGTTTGGTTATTGTTTGGTTAATGTTTGGTTATTGTTTGGTTAATGTTTGGTTATTGTTTGGTTATTGTTTGGTTATTGTTTGGTTAATGTTTGGTTAATGTTTGGTTATTGTTTGGTGATGGATTGAAGGGATTCTGAGTAGGGCTGGCACAGTGTGATCATCTCACTGTGGTTGACGTACGTTCAAAAACAACACTACCATCCCAGAGTTATTGTGCTGATCTAGGATCAGTTCATGCAATCTCTTATTGTGTTCTAAAAGGCAAAACTGATCCTAAATCAGCACTCCTGCTCTTTATAGAGACCCTTTATACATATGGCCACTGTTCATCTTACTGCAGCTCTGTGATGTGGTTCACAAACGGTCAAAAACAACACTAGGATCCCTGATGCAACGGTCCGTGACCACTGGGTGCGGGGGAGAATGCTTTCCAAGTCAAATCAGCCCCGGCATGCATTAACAATGGGATGAATGTTTACACTGTCACTCACAGAAAGGGACTGTTGATGGAACTCTGTGTTTGGTTTCGCCAGATATAAATGGGACCCATCTCGTCCAAAAAGTTCACTCAAGTTTGCCAAAAAGCACCTGAAAACACCTCATCAAGACTCTTGGAAGAATGTTCAATGGACAGATGAGTCAAAAGTATAACATTTTGGACGACATGGGTCCCGTTATGCCTGGCAAAAACCAAACACTGCATTCCACAGTAAGAACCTTGTACCAACGGTCAAGTATGGTGGTGGTAGTGTGATGGTTTGGGGATGCTTTACTGCCTCAGGACCTGGATAACTTGCCTTAATAGAAGGAACCATGAAATCCGCTTGGTATCAGAGAATTCTACAGGAGAATGTCAGGCCATCCGTCTGTGAGCTGAGGCTGAAGTGTAGCTGGGTCATGCAGCAAGACAATGATCCAAAGCACACAATCAAGTCTACATGAAAATGGTTAAAAAGCAACAAATTTGAAGTTTTGGAACGGCCTGGTCAAAAGTCCAGTCCGAATCCCAAATGAAATGTTGTGACAGGATTTGAAATGAGCAATGTCACGGAGTTAAAGCAGTTCTGCATGCAAGACTGGGCCAACATTCCTCCACAGCAACGTGAGAGACTGATCAACAACTACAGGAAGCGTTTGGCTGGAGTCATTGGAGCTAAAGGTGGCACAACCAGTTATTGCGTTTAAGGGGGCAATTACTTTTTCACACAGGGTTATTAGGGTTATTAGGTGTTGTGTAACTTTGTTAATGAAATAAATTAACTAGGTATGTAATTGTTGTGTTATTTGTTCACTCAGGTTCCCTTTATCTAATATTAGGTTTTGGTTGAAGATCTGATAACATTCAGTATCAGAAATATAGAAATATAGAAAGGAGGCAAATACTTTCTCACAGCCCTGTATGTCAGTGTATATTATATTAATGAAGTAGTACTATGTAAAATAGCTGCTGAGTTCCATCAAGCTTACATGTTTCTCTCTCTCTCTCTCTCTCTCTCTCACACACACCTCTGAAACCTCAGCCCTTTCCCATGTAATGAAGTAGTACTATGTAAAATAGCTGCTGAGTTCCATCAAGCTTACACGTTTCTCTCTCTCTCTCTCACACACACACACACACACACACACACACACACACACACACACACACACACACACACACACACACACACACACACACACACACACACACACACACACACACACACACACACACACACACACACACACACACACACACACACACACACACACCTGAAACCTCAGCCCTTTCCCATGTAATGAAGTAGACTATGTAAAGAGCTGCTGTGTTTCATCAAGCTCACACACACTCACACACAAACACACACACACTCCTCTCCGCAACACACACACCTGTCCACAGCACACACACCTCTCCGCAACACACACACCTGTCCACAGCACACACACCTGACCACAGCACACACACCTCTCCGCAACACACACACCTGTCCGCAACACACACACCTCTCCGCAACACAACCTCAGCCCCGTGCTGCTGGCCTGCTGTTTGCTCAGGACTTAATGAGTGTACATACCCCAGGTCAGGTGGCTGGTGACCTCACAGACCACAGGCAGATCAGGTTGTCCTTGTCACTACTAGTCTCTGAGTCGGTTTGTTACTCCAACGCACACACATACAGATGCAGGATCTTAATTTGAGCCAGTTTGCTACAGCAGGAAAATAGTCCTGCAGCTACACAAAATTTGAATTATTTTGTGGACTATAATAAATTGACATTTTTGTAGGGGTTGATACATTTTCTGTGAAGGAAAATCAAGTCTGAAATGTACAATCTTCATAAGCTTTTTTAAATCTCAAATACACTACAAGTTTTAAATGCCCTGCATTGCAGGAAGGTTCTCCTGCAAAAGGGTAATCAAATTAAGATCCTACACCTGTGCACATACACACATTCTTTTTTTAATCTCTTTCTCTCCCTCCATAAGTCCCATTATTAGACAGACACACACCAATGGAATCACTATCTATTGGTTACTCTTTTCATGCACAATATTTTCAGATCCATTGGGATGGAAAAACTCACCCAGATGTTAAAAACTTTAAAAATCTCTTAATAACTTAAACATTAATATATTGACCTACGCTAAAGCTGTGCATTTTAATATAGATCGACAAGAGTAGAAGGTTATCATGGTCAAAATTAATGAATTCAACATGTGTAATTGGAATACGTCTGGGCCGACCTACTCAGAGGCAATGCGGCTGGGCCGACCTATTCAGAGGCAATGCGCCTGGGCCGACCTATTCAGAGGCAATGCGGCTGGGCCGACCTATTCAGAGGCAATGCGGCTGGGCCGACCTATTCAGAGGCAATGCGGCTGGACCGACCTACTCAGAGGCAATGCGGCTGGGCCGACCTACTCAGAGGCAATGCGGCTGGGCCGACCTACTCAGAGGCAATGCGGCTGGGCCGACCTATTCAGAGGCAATGCGGCTGGGCCGACCTATTCAGAGGCAATGCGGCTGGGCCGACCTACTCAGAGGCAATGCGGCTGGGCCGACCTATTCAGAGGCAATGCGGCTGGGCCTACCTATTCAGAGGCAATGCGGCTGGGCCGACCTATTCAGAGGCAATGCGGCTGGGCCGACCTATTCAGAGGCAATGCGGCTGGGCCGACCTACTCAGAGGCAATGCGGCTGGGCCGACCTATTCAGAGGCAATGCGGCTGGGCCGACCTACTCAGAGGCAATGCGGCTGGGCCGACCTACTCAGAGGCAATGCGGCTGGGCCGACCTACTCAGAGGCAATGCGGCTGGGCCGACCTACTCAGAGGCAATGCGGCTGGGCCGACCTACTCAGAGGCAATGCGGCTGGGCCGACCTATTCAGAGGCAATGCGGCTGGGCCGACCTACTCAGAGGCAATGCGGCTGGGCCGACCTACTCAGAGGCAATACGGCTGGGCCTACCTATTCAGAGGCAATGCGGCTGGGCCGACCTACTCAGAGGCAATGCGGCTGGGCCGACCTACTCAGAGGCAATGCGGCTGGGCCGACCTACTCAGAGGCAATACGGCTGGGCCTACCTATTCAGAGGCAATACGGCTGGGCCGACCTATTCAGAGGCAATACGGCTAGGCCTACCTATTCAGAGGCAATACGGCTAGGCCTACCTATTCAGAGGCAATACGGCTAGGTCTACCTATTCAGAGGCAATACGGCTGGGCCTACCTATTCAGAGGCAATACGGCTGGGCCTACCTATTCAGAGGCAATACGGCTAGGTCTACCTATTCAGAGGCAATGCGGCTGGGCCTACCTACTCAGAGGCAATACGGCTGGGCCGACCTACTCAGAGGCAATACGGCTGGGCCGACCTACTCAGAGGCAATACGGCTGGGCCGACCTATTCAGAGGCAATACGGCTGGGCCGACCTATTCAGAGGCAATACGGCTGGGCCGACCTATTCAGATTCAAAATGGCATGAAAAGGAAAATGTGAAAGAATTAAGAAACATTTATTCTCTCTGGGTTGGGAAACTGTCGACCACCAGTAGGCAACCTTGCAACGTTTTACCCAGCCGTAGCCTGAGTATACCACCCAGCCGTAGCCTGAGTATACCACCCAGCCGTAGCCTGAGTATACCACCCAGCCGTAGCCTGAGTATACCACCAAGCCAAGACATCCCTACGCAACATTCTTCTTTCATGTCAAGCGAACATTAAGTTGGCAACAATAAGTAACAAGCACAGAATGTGTTGTGTTGAGAAGTTATTGTAAATACCCTATTGTAGATTTTATGCCATTCTGATGCTAAAGTTGTAGCCTAACAAATAGCCTACTATCACTGACAAATTTCAAAAATTTTAGGACCAACAAAAAGCTTTTATGTAAGCTCTTAATCTGTATTCAATTGTTGCATATGGCCTATATTCCTAAAACTCTGGCTAAATTTCACACGTGTGACTTTTAAAAGTGCATAGAATATTATTTCATGCACAAGTTTTTTTTGATAATACTACTTTCACTTGAGTTTCTAAGGTTTCTGAAACAACCGCTACAATTCAGAAAAATCAGGTAACAATCCAAACAATTATTTTAATTCAGATACATTCAATTTCATTGTGCATGTTTTGGAACTGCAGCTTTTTACTGTTCTACCATAATGTAGTCTTAAACATTAGGGAACGTTCCCCATATGATGTAATAACTGCACTTTGTTTAACCGCAGTACCTTAGTCAGTCTAATAAATAAACATTAGGATAACTTCTCTGAAGCGTTGCATTACATTTAAGTTGAGAAGTGAAAAAACAATGTTCAATATTGAGACTGTTGAGTTTATAAAAAAAACAGAACACAAA